>NC_079189.1:282026483-282326483 GCF_029499605.1 Hyla sarda
TATATTGCTATTTTCCAGGCCTCTTCCCGAAGATACAGAGATGGATACTCTTGGATCTCCCACAGATGACAGAACATCTTGTAGGTACCTTTGAAACCAAACTTTTCTTAATTGTAAAACATTGCACCAATTTTAATTTTTATTTATGTTTTTTTTATTTAGCTCCGCCAAGTACGTTAAACATCAGTGGATCTCATAGCAAGCGCAAAACACTAGTCGCTCCAGAGATTAATATCTCATTAGACCAAAGTGAGGGCTCTGTACTTTCTGATGACTTCCTAGATACACCAGATGATCTAGACATCAATGTGGATGATATCGAGACTCCAGATGAAACAGATTCATTAGAGTTCTTGGGCAATGGAAATGAATTGGAATGGGAAGGTAAGATTGCATGAGGATCACATTGGTGACTTCTGATATTTTGAACCATCCTGAAAAAAAGGAACTGGAATTCAGCACTTCCAAATAAAATTCAAAATTGATACTGTAAATATCCAGAAGAACACATTACAATATAAATATCCATAAGAACACATTACAATATGAATATCCATAAGAACACATTACAAAACAAAATCCATATAATACTTTTGATCCAGCAGTTTCAGACATATTTTCTTGCTCACATAATAAACTGTATAAATATAGATATATATGTATAGATAGAGATATACATACATACAGCAGGTAATTTAAGTACTGAACAAGTCACCATTTTTACTCACTTAATATATTTCCAAAGGTAATATTGACATGAAATTTTCACAAGATGTTGGAAACAACCCACGTATTCTATTTGTTTAAAGAAACAGAAGCAAATGAGCTCAGAAATTAAGTTACGTGTAATAATGTAAAATGACACAAGGAAAAAGTATTGAACACGATTACTTATATTTATTTATTACTGTGTACAAAAGCCTTTGTTGGTAATGACAACTTCAAGACCCCTCATGTGTTTTGGATGTATTCCAAGTGAACGCTCTAGGTTGATGTCCTGCTCCAAATTAGGTAATACGTTCACAGAGGAAAACACACACTGACTCTCTCATTGGGTCAAAGCAATTTTCTGCTTTATTGTATTGCGAACACACAAGATTCATCCTCCAGTAGGGCATAGCACATTGTGTAAGCATTCTAATTGGTTAGCAGACTACTTTACATAAGCATTGCATCATATTTTCTGTGCCAAGCAGGGTGGTCCCACGGTGTAGTACAGGATGTAACCACCATCTTAGAAGAATGATCTTCATTTTATATCTATTATCCATAACACCTGTATGGAGGAACTAGTCGCATGCATTGCTCTGGTGTGATTTTGGCCCATTCTTCTACACAAATAGCCTCCAAATCATGAAGGTTCATTGGGCCTCTTCTATAAGTCATAATCTTCAGTTCTTTCCATAGATTTTCAATGGGATGTAAGTCAGATTTTGGCTGGGCCATTCTACCAGCTTTATTTTCTGTCTTTTAACCCCTTAAAGACGCAGGACGTAAATGTATGTCCTGGTGACGTGGTACTTAACACACCAGGACGTACATTTACGTCCTGAGCATAACCGCGGGCATCGGATCGATGCCGGCATCATGCGCGGCAGGTCCCGGCTGTGGATCGTAGCCAGGGAGCCGCCAGTAATGGCGGACAACCGCGATCCCGCCATTAACCCCTCAGATGCCGTGATCAATACCGATCACGGCATCTGCAGCATCGCGGACACTTAACAGGATGATCGGACCGCCCGCAGCGCTGCCGCGGCAATCCGATCATCCTGCATAGCAGACGGAGGTCCCCTCACCTGGCTCCGCTGCCTTCCGGGAGTCTTCTGCTCTGATTTGCCTTCCCGCAGACCAGAGCAGAAGATCACCGATAACCCTGATCAGTGCTATGTCCTATACATAGCACTGAACAGGATTAGCAATCGAGTGATTGCTTTAAATAGTCCCCTATGGGGACTATTAAAGTGTAAAAATAAAAGTAAAAAAATAAAGTTAAAAAAATGTGAAAAACCCCCTCCCCAATAAAAATGTAAATTGTCCCATTTTCCCTATTTTACCCCCAAAAAGTGTAAAAAAAATGATTTTATATACATATTTGGTATCGCCGCGTGCGTAAATATCCGAACTATTAAAATAAAATGTAAATGATCCCGTACGGTGAACGGCATGAACGTAAAAAAAAAAAGTCCAAAATAGCTCCTTTTTTATAACATTTTATTCCAAAAAAATTAATAAAAAATTTAATAAACGTTTTGTATAAGCAAATATGGTATTAATAAAAGTACAGAATGAGTAAAAAAATTAGCCCTCATACTACCGCTTATACGAAAAAATGAAAAAGTTATAGGTCTTCAAAATAGGGGGATTTTAAACGTACTAATTTGGTTAAAAAGTTTGCGATTTTTTTTAAGCGCAACAGTAATAGAAAAGTGTATAATCATGGGTATCATTTTAATCGTATTGACCCAGAGAATAAAAAACACATGTCATTTTTACCATAAACTGTACGACGTGAAAACAAAACCTTCTAAAATTTGCAAAATTTTCTTTTTCATTTTCCCACACAAATAGTATTTTTTTGGTTGCGCCATACATTTTATAATAAAGTGAGTGATTGCATTACAACGGACAACTGGTCGCGCAAAAAACAAGCCCTCATACTAGTCTGTGGATGAAAATATAAAAGAGTTATGATTTTTTGAAGGGGAGGAGGAAAAAACGAAAACGTAAAAATAAAAGTCCTTAAGGTCCAAATGGGCTGAGTCCTTAAGGGGTTAAACCATTTGAGAGTTTCCTTGGCTGGGTGTTTGGGATCATTGTCTTACTGAAATATCCTGGTAGGAGATTTTTGTTAAGAATGTAAATTTTCCCATTCATCCTTCCTTCAATTATGTCAAGTTTGCCAGTAACATTTGATGGAGAAGTTCCATACAATGATGTTTCCACCTCAAACTTGTGCAATGCGGTGCCTTTTTCTCCTCCCAACATGTTTAATTTTTCTCTCCTCTGACTATCCTATAATCTCCCAGTATTTTTCACTGTTGTGCAGCAAACTTTAAAAGAACTTCAACATGCCTTTTATTCAGCGCAGAGTCTTGTGTGGTGAACATGCAAATAGGCCATGAACGCAGAGTGTATTACTTACAGTTGTCTTCAAGACAACACAGTACCTGCTACATCCAGGTCTTTTTGAAGCTCTTGGACAACACTGATTATTTTTGTTCATTCCTCTGTTTAAAATCTTAGGAGGAACACCTGATCAAGACAAATTTATAATGAAATAATTGTCTTTTCACTTCCATATAATGGCCCTAACAGTGCTCACTGGAATATTCAGAAAATTAGGTTGTGAAAGTCTTGAGACAGCATTTTGCTTTTATCCATCATGAGATGTGTCTTATGTGTCACCTTGGCAATGGCACTTTTTGTAGGCCATCAGTTGGGACTAAACCAGTTTATAATAATTTGTATAAAGTGGGGGTACACTTTCCTCAAGTCTGGGCTTCATTATCACCAATAAATGGGTGTATACAAAATATATGTAAAAAATTGTGTAGATCCAGTAAATTAATTTAAAACAATTTATTATTACAATGATAGTGCTTGTGGTGTCCTTTGTTGTTTGCTATTGAAAAAGAGGTAGATGAGTACCTCGAAACACGTCTAGCCTCTATCACCTGTACCCCAGTATTGGCAAACCCCACGGTCTTTACCATCATTCACCGGATCACACGAAATTTACCGGAGCACGCTTCCAGGGTTGTACGCATCCCACCTGCCAGCGGACGTCTCCCCGACGAAAACCTTTTTCTGGCAACCAGGCTCCAGGACATTGCTGGTAAGAGGCACAGTGTGCCAAATCCCCAAATCCACTCAAAACTTTCTTTGTGCCGCCGGGGTAGAGTGGTCCACATTTAAGGGGCCTCCAGCGCTGCATAACGCAGCCTCATGCACCCAAAGGATTACAATTAAGAGACTATATCCCACTCACAATCTCTATCCCTGTGCTGCCAGGGTAGAGTGGGATACACACAAGGAAACCCAAGCGCCGCAGAGTGCATTGATTTTAACCCCTTACCAATACGCTACCGCATGCAGTATCTGGACCAGATACGAGCTATAAAGAGACATTGCTACTCAACCATACAAGGCACGATCTCCGTGCATACATCTATAAGCGCTACAGACTATTTGCCACATTGGGATACCAGCACTTTTTACCCTGAATATTATATGTCTATTTTATTTAATTGTATGCATTCACTACCTTGCTTATCGTGGTGAGTCCGATGTAAGGTCCCTACAAAGGAAGCACTATCATTGTAATAATAAATTGTTTTAAATTAATTTACTGGATCTGCATAATTTTTTACATATATTTAATATTTTATATACACCCATCACCCATTTATTGGTGATAATCAAGCCCAGACTTGAGGAAAGTGTACCCCCACTTTATACATTGTTTGCAGGTTGTATGAGATACACAACCTTTTTCACATTAGTACTCGTCTGGCAGTAATACTATTGTCCTTATTGTCGAGTTGCAGCTACCTATACACGTTTTTGGCTATATTTAAAATAAGTTGTACTGACGAGGATTGCTTTAATTACTAATATATTTCAGCTGTTGTCTTGGCTTTTTTTCTCCATGTGTTCAATACATTTTTTCGCTCTGTCATTTCACATTATTACACATCACTTTATTTCTGTTCTTATTTGTTCGGGTTTCTTTGTATGTATGGATTACATTTATGCAAAAACACAACTCACAAAGAGATCTGTGGCTCAATTTAGTAAGCAAATGCAGGAAAACAATAATTTTAGAGCACACAATCTAAAGAAAACATGATACAAAAATACAAAAAAATAACACAAGAAGATACCAAAAATACATAGGGGGAATATGAACTTTAGGATATTAGCAGATCAGTATAAATTAGAATTCAGACCCCTGCGATGTCTCTGTACCCAATATGAGAATTTAAAAGGCTTTAGGAGTCAGCAGCCTTTTGTTTCAGATACCCCCTCAAAAAAAGGATTTTAAAGATCCTTCATGACAAATAAAATTTTTTGCTGCACTTAAGAGACTCTATTAATGTTTAGTTATACTAAAAAAGATGTTCACTTCTATTTCTATCTATGTTCAATTCTATTTTTTGTAAATTTCCTGTGGTACAGCCAACATAAAGAAGATTGCTTTCTGTACATTCAGTAGCATAGACTACATGGTCTGTATCACTACATTAATAAAATACTTTATACTATACTGGGGATTTGAACTTATGGGTTGTAGCTGCATAGGTTTATATATGGTATATATGGGGACTTTATTAGGACCAACTTTTTGGACGCTAGTCCAGTGTTTTCCATGCACAGTCCTCCACTACCCCCAACAGATCATGTTTTCAGGTATTCCTTAGTCCTTGACAGATGATATGATAACATAGTTTGTAAGGTTGAAAAAAAGACAAGATCAAAATCAAGTTCAACCTTAAGCCCCACTGTGTTGATCCAAAGGAAGGCACCCCCCCCCCCCCCCCCATAAGGCTGATGCCAATTGCCACATGACAGAGGAAAAATTCCTTCCCAACTTCAATATGGCAACCAGAATAAATCCCTGGATCAACATTCTCACTCACCCCATAAATCTAGTATGTAGACGTAGGGGATGCCTATAATGATCTCTGTACTGTCCATTCATATATTTGTACATTCTGATCAAATCGCCCTTAAGATGTATGTTCACCAACTAAATAATCCCAAGATTGATAACCTGTCTTGGTAACGTAATCCTTTTATACTATTAATTATCGCTGTCGCCCTCCTCTGCACCCTCTCCTGTTCAGTCATGTCCTTATTATATACAGGTGCCAAAAATTACACACAATACTCTATATGTGGTCTGATTAATGAATTATACAGAGACAAAACTATGTCCTTGTCATGAGCCTGTGTGCCTCTTGTAATACATCTCATGATTTTGTTAGCCTTGGAAGCCGCTGCCTGGCCACTAAAGTTGAGTTTACTGTCCACCAATATCCCCAACTCCTTTATGGTAGAAGGTTTACCTAAAGTATTATTATTTATCACATGGCATGGCATGTCTGTGCCCAAGCCTTCAGATTCCTCAGACCCCTCTGTAATATTATGTTATCCTCCTCTGTGGTGATCACCTTACCCAGTTTAGTGTCATTTACAAATATTGAAATATTACTTTGTAATCCCTCTACAAGGTCATTTATGAATATATTGAAAAAACTGGACGCAGTACTGACCCCAGTGGTACCCTACTAGTGACTGTCACCCAACCTCAGTAAGTTTTATTGATATCCACCCTCTGCATCCTATAACTGAGCCAGTTGCCAACTCATTTACAGATATCCTCCCCAGAATTCTCATTTATGTACTTATTTAATTATGGTCTTTGCATCAGGCATCACCATAGATGTCCTCTATATATCTGTCCACAGATATCCTGTAATACTGACCTGTTGGGGGGTACTTGAGGACTGTGCTTGCCAAACACTGTGCTAGTCTAATAAATAAGTACGATGCACAAAGAGACAGAGGCCGGCAACTGCCGTTTAAAACACTTGTTTCCCCAATACGTGCTCTTGCAACAGCAGCAGGACTAAACTTGCGATACCACCATTTGCTCTCTTCCCGTGCTACAACCCCTTGAGAGTGAAAGTACAACTCATGTCATGACAATGGAAGAAGAAACAGAGGGAGCACTCATGATTTGGGATAAATTGCAGGTGGTGTCTTTATTCTTGGATGATGCGGTGCATACACTTTATGAAGCGGGATGCCAGGAACCCGCGGACAAACTTGGTTAACAGCTGCTTTCACACTGATCAAGCAGTGCTTTGTCAGACCAACCCCTTCCGCTACCTGGGTGCAGGTAAATACTCCTCCCTTCATCACATAAGAGGGTGTTACACTTCGTCCTTACAAACAGCAAATGAAAAGCAAAATACATAAATCCTGTCACAAGCCTTAAGATAAAAATTAGATAAATGCATTAATTTCCAATCTGTCGTTCAGCCCTGGATTACCCAGGGCATTTGTCCTGAGTATCCAGGTGCCTTAGTTCACTGTTTTTATGGTAGAAGGTTTACCTAAAGTATTATTATTTATCACATGGCATGGCATGTCTGTGCCTAAGCCTTCAGATTCCCCAGACCCCTCTGTAATATTATGTTATCCTCCTCTGTGGTGATCACCTTACCCAGTTTAGTGTCATTTACAAATATTGAAATACTACATAATACATACAGAATAAATGCATTAATTTCCAATCTGTCGTTCAGCCCTGGATTACCCAGGGCATTTGTCCTCAGTATCCAGGTGCCTTCTCTCTGCAAAAGACTGTTCCAGATGTCTAAGCCCTTCGCTGCAGTGATTCTTTCCACCCCGAGAAATTGCAATGATATCGGGTCATTTTCATGTGCTTCTATTACATGCTGTATTAGTCTAGGGGAGCCTTTTCCCGTTCTAAGGGAATTTATATGCTCCCGAAATCTAATATTTAAAGGGCGGGTAGTACAGCCAATATAAAATCTACAACAACTGCAGCGAATGGCATAAGAGCAGAGTATGCTCAAGTTACATCAGACTTAATGAAGGCAAAAACAGAACTCAGAGTATGGATTCCCAATTCCTAACCTTTACTGAAAAACTGGAACACAAGCTAACTTTACTCCAAGCCACCCTCAAGGACATCAAGAGGGATAAGTTTCTGAGAGACGAGTTGGACTTTAACCTGGATAAAGTATTCTCCTTCTCAAAAGGTCCAAATAAACAACGCCCCCAATGGAGAAATAATAAAAATAAAAAGAAGGGACGAAAATCCGACTTCTAGACCACTGACTCAGAGTCAGGTGGTTCAGAGGATAAGGGTAACAAGTGTTCCACCAAAGAGAACCGAAGAATCCCGGGAGACATCCAGAAGGTGCAGCAGTTGCCCCTTTAGGGGCCATATGAGGAGGGGAAGGTCCAGATCAAGGGGAAAAAAGCGGAGGCCAGAAACGGAAAACGGTCTCCTGGAAGGAGTAGAACCCAATTGCAGGACAGTTGAGAACCCTGGGGATGATTTAAAAATCATCAACTTATTGGACTTCGTAATGGACAAAGCAACAAAGTCAGTTCTTTCAAAAGGACTCAATTTCTGTTTGGTGGAAGAATTCGACCAAACAGCTTTTGAGATTGATCTTTTTCGGGCCATCAGAAACAAGGAAGCGAGGCAAAAATTCAGAGCGGAGGGAAGATCCCGGCCAGCATCGTACCCTTGGGGTTCAGCGTGCTCAATGAGGCCCCAAAGGCAGAACTAGACTGCCTTTTCACACTGATGGATCTCCTTCCTGACAATACAGAGGAGGAGATACACAGTGGGGACATTCAGAGAAATTCCCGTATTCACAGGAGGTGCACGATCCACATTCTGCCCACCTTTACCAGTGGGCAGTAATCTGGATCTCTTTCAAAAAAAGGTTCTAGAGGAGGTAAAAGCCCTCTGTCACCCTAAGGATCCTGATAACCTCCCCAGGGAGGAGAAATCCGCCCTCGAGAGGTTACGTAAAAGGGAGGACATTATTGTAAAAAAAATCCGACAAAGGGGGCAATATAGTTCTTATGAATAAGGAGGATTATCTAATAGGCAACTAAAGAACCCCGTATTTTATCAGAAATTAACAGGTTGCCCCCAGGTTGCCAGAACAACTAATAAAATCCAAACACATTTAAGATCCTACTTTGAAAAGGGTACTATCTCAAAGAAATTAGACCTAACGAGAGTAGACATATTATTATTACCAATTACTATTTGCCCAGAGAGGATAGCAAAATAATATATATATATATATATATATATATATATTTATATATTATTATAAATATACAGACCTATATATAAATTATTCTTAATAGACCAGGTCTATACCATTCCCCATAGGGGCTACACATAATACATTATTGTTTAATATTAATATTACATAATAATATATAGTTATATAGTTTTTATGAATAAGGAGGATTATCTAATAGGCAACTAAAGAACCCCGTATATTATCAGAAATTAACAGGTTGCCCCCTTGCCAGAACAACTAATAAAATCCAAACACATTTAAGATCCTACTTTGAAAAGGGTACTATCTCAAAGAAATTAGCAGAAAGGCTGCTCTTAAAGGGGTACTCTGTACCCCTAGACATCTTATCTCCTATCCAAAGGATAGGAGATAAGATGTCAGATCGCCAGGGTCCCGCTGCTGTGGGCCCCCGGGATCTCGGCTTCTGCACCCACCTGTATGGCTTCCACCTCACACCGGCAACGCTGGAGGCTTCGGAGCCCGACCACAATGGCGGACGAGCGTGACGTCACGACTCCGCCCCGTGTGACGTCACGCCCCCTCAATGCAAGTCTATGGGAGGGGGCGTGACGGGCTCTGAAGCCTCCAGTGTTGCCGGTGTGAGGTGGAAGCCCTACAAGTGGGTGCAGAAGCCGAGATCCCGGGGGGCCCACAGCAGCGGGACTGCGGCGATCTGACATCTTATCCCCTAACCTTTGGATAGGGGATAAGATGTCTAGGGGTGCGGATAGGGGATAAGATAAGATAAGAGAAGCAGTTTGGTACTTCCTTCTCAAGGTTCATAAAACGTTGGAGTCCCCACCCGGGAGACCTTTTGTCTCCGGGGTGGGGACTCCAACGGAACCATTGTCCCAGTATATACGCTGGTTACTTCATCCTCTTCTGTCTGAAATCCCCGCCCTTGTTAAAGACACCAATGATTTTCTCCGAGCACTCCGGAACCTCTCTGTAACTGAACAGTGTATTCTAGTGTCGATTGACTTTGAAAGCCTCTACACCAGTGTTCCGCATGAAAAGGGTGTGGAGGTTATCAGGGAGTTACTGGAGTGCTCGGATAAGAGCCCTAATTTTATTAATTTCGTTTGCAATTCTCTGAAACTAGTTTTGTCCTGTAATTAATTCCGATTTAGGAATGAGTGGTATACTCAGGTGGGGGGGGGGTGTGTGACCATGGGGACTCCCGTGGCCTGCACCCTCGCTGACCTATATGTGGCCATGCTTGAAAAGAGGTTTGTTTTCTCAGATAAAAATAAATTGATTGGTTCCATAGCCTGCTACCACAGATTTGTGGAGGACATTTTCATCGCTTGGACAAACACGGAGTCCACCTTTGTGGACTTCGTGTCTGCCCGGAACGATGAAAATGACATGAACCTCAAGTTCCCTTGGAAGATCGGAGATTCTGAACTTGAATTCCTTGATGTAAAGGTGGGTCTCTCCCAGGGTGAGTTTGTGACCCAAGGGTACCGTAAACATATGGCCTGCAACTCCCTCTTGCACTACGAAAGCTATCGTCCAGAACATGTTAAAAAGCGGTCCCTTACGGTCAGCTCCTTAGACTCAGGAGAATAAATAGTCGATATGAGGACTTCGTGGTGCAAGCAAGGGCATGGCAGGCCAGATTAAGAGGTTACCCTAATAGAATATTGGAAAAAGCCTTCGTGAAAGTTTACAACTGTGACCACACTGAATTACTACAAAGTAAAAAGTTTCTTAAAAATCAACATAATCAGCTTAAAAAAAGGACAGATCATTTTGCCTTTTTCTTTGTATACAGCCCCTTAGCAGAGAAGATAAGAAAAGCCATTAATAACAAATGGTTCCTTCTCCAGAATTACCCTGATTTACAAAAATGGTCCACTAATCGTCCCCTAGTAACCTTTAAAAAGTGCAAAAATAAAAAATAAAAATACTCTGGTTAGAAGTAGCTTTAATGTCATTCCATGAAAAAGCTGGATAACAAAAAATACCTTAAAAGGGACATAAATGAGGCAGTTGTAATTGGTGCAAGTATTGTTGCACCGATAAATTTGTCTTCCTAGGAGGTGTCGAGGTGCCTTGTAGGGACTTTATATGTTGTCACACCAAAAACGTTGTTTGTGCCATTCGCTGCAGTTGTCATAGATTTTATATTGGCTGTACTACCCGCCCTTTAAATATTAGATTTCGGGAGCATATAAATTCCCTTAGAACGGGAAAAGGCACCTGGATACTCAGGACAAATGCCCTGGGTAATCCAGGGCTGAATGACAGTTTGCAAATTAATGCATTTATCTAATTTTTATCTTAAGGCTTGTGACAGGATTTGTGTTTTGCTTTTAATTCACTGTTTGTAAGGATAAAGTGTATGTGGGTGAGGGAGGAGCATTTACCTGCACCCATGTAGCAGAAGGGGTTGGTCCGACGAAGCACTGCTTGTTCAGTGCAAAAGCAGCTGTTAACCAAGTTTATCCGTGGGTTCCTGGCATCCCGCTTCTTGAAGTGTATGCACCGCACCGTCCAAGAATAAAGACTCCACCTGCAATTTCTCCCAAATCGTGAGTGCTCCCTGTTTCTTCTTCCATTGTCCTAATAAATAAGTAACTAGGGTAAAACTCTTCAAGAGTATTAAGATGTAATAATAAATTGGACTAGCCCATGCACCACATGCTTCAATCAACTCTGAGCTGGTGTAGCCTTCTGGTATAATTTTTACCACATTTTCATTGTGAATTATATGAAATGTTTGGCAGTTAAAGGTAATGGTGGTAACTGGTAAAATTATTTTATCGATAGATGACACACCTGTTTCAAGTGCCAAGAATATGCCTGGAGACAGCGCTGACTTGTTTGGTGATGGAACTGTGGAAGAAGGGGGAACAACAAATGGACGCCTATGGAGGACTGTCATCATTGGGGAGCAGGAACACCGCATTGATCTGCAAATGATAAAACCATATATGAAGGTGGTTACACATGGAGGTAAGAGGTTACAGCTATCAATATTTGTCTCATAATGTTATATTTTTATGTGATTAGCCTACAAAAGCATGTATAGTATTATGGCTTAAGTTATTTTTTCTCATTTTTTTTTTCAGGCTACTACGGTGAGGGTCTGAACGCCATCATTGTGTTTGCTGCCTGTTGTCTGCCAGACAGCAGCTGTCCAGACTATCATTACATCATGGAGAATCTTTTTCTGTAGGTGCAGTTGACATTGTTGTGATCATGTATAGAGAGTAGATGAATCAATCATGACCAACATTGTGCAGTAGCTTATTTCAGCTTTTACTTTGTTCTTCAATTTATAATTAGTGAAATGTTGTGTAAAGATAAATTGGTATTATTGATCCTACCTGTAAAAGCTGCAAACCATTTATATCAAAGTATATCATGGGTCTTTTAAAACTAACTACACTTACATTTGTTAAAATATCCCTTTCCCCAGTGATGTTCACAGTAGCCCAGATTTATCAATATGTACAAAAATGTGTCTTATATGCCCATAGCAACCAATCACAGCTCAGCTTTTATATCTTAACCCCTTAAAGGGGTACTCCGCTGCTTGACATCTTATCCCCTATCCAAAATATAGGGATAAGATGTCTGATCGTGAGGGTCCTGTCGCTGGGGACCCCTGCAATCTCTCCTGCAGCACCTCCGTTCACCAGCTGCATGGAGCGAAGAACGCTCCGTGGCTGATGACGGATAATACAGTGGCCAGAATATTGTGACATCATGGCCCCTCCCTCTCATTATGCCGCCTTGTCCCCTCCCATAGGCTTGCAGTGAGAGGGAGGAGAGTGACATCAATGACGGCCCCTGTATCGTCCGTCATTGACCAGATGACAGGGTGTGTTGCAGGAGAGATTGCGAGGGTTAAGATGTCTAGGGGCATAGTACCCCTTTAACCTTTTGTGTGGCACAGTATCAAATGCCTTAGAAAAATCCAGATATACAACATCCACAGCTTCACCCTGGTCCAATCTATAACTGACCTCCTCATAGAAGCTGATCAGATTAGTCTGACAGGACCGATCCCCCATTAACTATGTTAGCGCTGTGTTAGAATGTTATTTTCATTAAGATATTCCAGAATAGCATCTCTCAGAAAACCCTCAAAAATCTTACCCACAACAGGTGTTAAACTTACAGGGCCTATAGTTCCCAGGATCCCTTTTTGACCCCTTTTAATATATTGGTTATTTGCTAAACACCAGTCCTGTGGAACAATCTTTAAATATAAGGAACAATGGTCTGTCTTTCACTGTATTTAATTCAATCTGGGCCCGGTGATTTGTGCGTCTTCACATAGTACAACAGTGACACTGAATGATGTCAAGTCACACAAATGGCACTTTTCCATCCACAGATCCATATAAGGGCTTCTTTTTTATGCGACCAATTGGACTTTTTAAAAACACCTTTCATTTTACCCTAAAACGTATGGCGCAACAAAAAAATTATTATTTTGTACGGAAATTCTAAAGAAAACCGCAATTGTGCAACTTTTAGAGGGTTTTAGTTTTTACTCTGTACACTTTCAATACAATTAAAATAATAAGCATGTTTAAACGCTTTACTATTACTGTCCTACTTTAATGAAAGCTCAAACTTTTTAAACACAATGAGTACGTTTTAGGGTGCGTTCACACGCTAGTAACTAGCAGCGGATTTTCTGCTGCGGGAAATCCGCTGCGAGTTACGCTACCATTCATTTGAATGGGTCCGCGGACTGTCCGCAAATCTGACACTATTGCGGACTGTCTGTGGACTCATTTTTAACAATGGTAGCGTAACTCTCAGCGGATTTCCCGCAGCGGAAAATCCGCTGCTAGTTACTAGCGTGTGAACGCACCCTAAAACTGCTCTATTCTGACCCCCTATAAGTCTCAAATTTTTCGGAATACAGGGCTGTATTATGGCTGTATATATTTTTTGCGTCACGATCTGTAGTGTTTATTGGTACCACTTTTGCATGTGACTTTATGATTACTATGCCGTTCACCGTATAGCATCATTAACATTATATGTTAATAGTTCAGACATTTATGAACGCTGCAATACCAAATATGTTTTATTTAATTTATTTATTTTACTCTTTTTTTTGTAAAAAGGGAGAAGAGGATTATGCATAGCACTGATCAGTAATATATTTGATATACTTCTCTGTTCTGCTAGCCAGCGGCCATTATGACTCATCGATCCCTCATCAAACTCATGTAATGCCACGGATGCCGTGATCTGTACTGATCACAACATCTGAGGGGTTAATGGTGGGCATGAGAAGGATTACTGATGTCCGTCATTACCAGCAGGTCCCTGGCTACTTAAGGGGTTAAAGGCTATATGCATCACTACGATGCATTTTTATTTATTGGTCCAATGCAAATAGTTTAGGGTAAAATAATCCTACAGATTTGTGTCTGTCGTTTCTATTCAGATCTATACATCTGCATGGTTACAGACTGCAAAGAAACCCTGCATTCAATTCAATCTGTTCACTACTTCTTGATAACCTAAGAAATGAAAGTTAGCAAGTAGTATAGGGCAGATAGAAGGAAGAATGACTTCAAAAAGACTATACCTGGTTTTCTTGTGTTCCTTATGGAGACATATAGGTATGCATAAGAATGAAGAACCATATAAATATTTGTTGTCTGACAAAATAATCTATATATTTTACTGCTTTTGTTTGGTTTGTCAGGTATGTCATAAGTAGTTTGGAGCTGCTAGTGGCTGAGGATTACATGATTGTTTACCTGAATGGTGCCACTCCTCGACGTAGAATGCCGGGGTTAGGATGGTTGAAGAAGTGCTACCAGATGATAGATAGGAGGTGAGTTGATTCTACAACCTAGTTCTGTTCTCACACAAAATACTTACATTTGTGTTTTTATCATCCTGCTCAGAACACTTAATTTAAATAACCAAATCAACCAGTTTATGTTGTACATTAAGCATGCAGTATATTTTAATTCTGGGCAATAGGAAAGTCCACATTTTAGTTGGGAAGAAATCAGCTTTACATAAAAACTCAACATTCATCTTGATCATCCCCAGAAACACCAACATTATTTCATTATTTCTGATATTGCTCTGTGATGTGCCGATTTGCCTTGTGCAGCAATTTCCCTTTTTTTTTTTTTTAACGAAAACTGCACCCCTCAAAGTATTCAAAATGACATTCAGAACGTGTGTTAACCCTTTAGGTGTTTCACAGGAATAGCAGCAAAGTGGAGGAGAAAACTCGAAATCTCAATTTTTTACACTGAGTTCTTGTAGCTCCATTTTTTTTTTTCATTTTTACAAGGGTAAAAGTAGAAAAAGGCCCCTAAAATTTGTCACCTAATTTCTTTAGTAAGGAAATACCTCATATGTGGATTTAAAGTGATCTGCAAACAGCAACCCCCCCCCCCCCCCCCCCCACACACACACACACACACATGGCTTATAGTGAACCTTAACACCCCACAGGTCTTTGAGGAACTTTTTTTTCCCACTAAAATGCAGGTTTTCCCAAAATATTTTCATTTTCACAAGGGGTAATAGGAGAAAATGCCCCCCAGAATTTGTAAATCCATTTCTTCATCGGGGGCCATGTGCGTTTCCAAAGCTCCCATGGTGCCAGAACAGTAGAATCCCCCTCATGTGCCATCATTTTGGAAATGTCACCCCTCAAGTAACGTTACAAGGGGTACAGTGAGTATTTACACCTCACAGGTGTTTGGAGCAGTGGGCCGTAAAAATGAAAAATTTGATCTTTTCACAAAAAGTCTTACCCCAAATTTATAGTAGAATTAATAGAATTTTGGGGGGCAATTCCTCCTGAGTATAGAAATATCCCGTATGTGGATGTAACGTGCTGTACGGCTGCACAACAGGGCTTAAGACGCAAAGAGCTATTTTCGTATTTGAGGCCTATGACATACTAGTAGCTGGCAGTTAAATTAATTTAGAGGAAAATAAAGAAAAGAAACCCATATGTGACCCCATTACAGACAGTACACTGAGGAATGTGTATAGTGGTGAAGTAGACATTTTGAACGCATGGGTGTTTCCTAAATTTATTTTCCAGGACTGAATGAAGTGTAGGTCGAAAAAAAAAAAAAATATTGCAATTTACCTACGTATATGTTTCAAGAATGATGACCCAGAGTGTAGCCAAAAGAAAAATGTATGCCCGCCCCAAACCCTATGCTCGAATTCATCATTCTGGGAATGTTTTGTGTGTGGCCATTCCTAAACTGTTGCCTGAAAATGCGCACACCGCTCAGGTGGTGAGAGAGCACTTTGCATGTGAGGCAATATTAAAATCCCCAATGCAAGGGACTTGGTAACCCATGACCCATTTCTGGAAATAATTCCCCAAGAGATCTTATCGGAGGTATTATGTTAAGGTTTTTTTTTTTTGGTGTGTGTGTGTGTTGGGGGGGGGGGGGGGGGGGGGTTAAAATTTGGAAGAGAATGTACTGTGGACAGGTACATTAGGGTCAAATTATGGGAATTTAAAATGGGTTAAAAGGATTAGAAATGTAGTACTCCCATGGAAGTGTGATACACCCTGAAGCAATCTGTAATGCTCAGATGATCGGGGCATGTGTCGTACTCTCATCCCCTTCCTGTAACACACTATGCATTTTTTCTGGGACCGCCCCTTCTTTCCAGTGTGGGGGACCTTACCTGGAAAGTGTTGTCCTGGGACAATCCAGGTGCCTACAGTTCCAGTTCCAAGGGAACTCCGGCCTGCTCTTTCAGGGTCGCCAATGTCAGGGCCTTTATGACTTCCTCTTCTAACCGAAGGAATATCCATGTGTTGCCAGCATACTAGGACAGTACAAAAGAATTGTACATGGCAACCTGAACCATGAAGACCACAACTTTTTTTTTTCCAGAGAGATCAACTCCCCCCATATACTGATTGTAGTCCACAATACAATCAAGCTTGATGACTGGTGTCGTGGCAGTGGCGGATCCAATGGGGGGGATTAATTTCCCCTGTCACATTCGGGACATCCCTGTGTCCCGAAAGATCTTTTTGGGACACAAGGATGTCCCTGTTCCCTTTCTGCGGCCCCATGTTAACTTTAAAAACGCAGGGGTTGCTGGGATGTGGTGCACGCAGAGACATCACTGACGTCCTGTGCATGTGCCCATAGAAGCAGAGCTGAACGGATAAGCAAGGACGCACGCATGGTTAGTTACTAGTGGCACGTCATCTTCGGTGCTCCAACCACCGCTCCTCCAGTCCCCGAACCTACTGCTATGGCCTATAGGCCATAGCAGTAGATTATGACCCCTGACCGGAGGAGCGGTGGTTGGAGCACTGAAGTGGGGCAGTACACAGACATACAGCCTCAAGCAATACACTGTATGTCTGTGGGGGCCACTGCCTACCTACTGTGGGGGAACTATACTGCCAACGTAATGTGGAGGAACTATACTGCCAACCTAATGTGGGGGAACTATACTGCCAACCTAATGTGGGGGAACTATACTGCCTACCTAATGTGGGGGAACTATGCTGCCAACCTAATGTGGTGGAACTATACTGCCAACCTAATGTGGGGGAACTATGCTGCCAACCTAATATGGGGGAACTATGTTGCCAACCTAATGTGGGGGAACTATGCTGCCTACCTAATGTGGGGGAACTATGCTGCCAACCTAATATGGGGGGAACTATGCTACCAATGTAATGTGGTGGAACTATGCTGCCTACCTAATGTGGGGGAACTATGCTGCCTACCTAGTGTGGGGGAACTATGCTGCATACCTAGTGTGGGGGAACTATGCTGCGTACTTAAAGGGGTACTTCAATGCCCCAGCAGTTCCACGTTCCAACATTTTGTTCCGATCCCTGGGTGCGGGCTGCGGGGGTTGTGACATCGCAGCCACTCCCCTTGGGGCCCTGGTCTTACCCCTGGGGATAGGTGTTTGGAGGGGATAGGTCGAGAGGCCTTTTTGATTCTTCCGCACTGTCCCATAAGCGGACGTGGATCTGGTGTTAAGGGATCTGAAAAGAGGGATACTGGTATAAGAGTTATCCAGTGGCCATCGCATTTGGAGGCAACATCAACATACCATGCTTTTGTATGTTGGGGCCATCGCATAAACGGCTATCTGGCAGCACAGACTGCTTCAGCTGCCGCCGTATAGCTGTTTACGGTGCCCCTTGTGCTCCGGTGATGGTCTCTTACCTGTCCTCGGGGCTCCGGAGCGTCCTCTTTGGGATCCCCTGCATCATGTGAGTATAACTTCCTATTCTTTCCATTGCACGGATCCCTCAACATACAATGGTTTAAACAAACAATGGTTCATTTGTAACGTATTAACATCGTATGTTTAGGGACCACTGTACTGTTCAATGCAATGCCATAGCATAGCAATGATCAGTGTTATCGGTGCTCTGCTGCTCCAGCCTGCATAGCAGCCTCGATCGCGAGATCGAGCAATAACAGGTGTGTTATGCCCTCAGATGTCCGGGGCTTCACGCGCGCTACACTGAACGGACCAGCGTGTGTCTATATTTCACCGACAGGTGCGGGTAACCCGCTGAACCCCCTTCGCGATAGGGATCAGGGATTGCAATTATTTGCCAGGAAAGAAGAATCACAACTAAGCGCCGGTCAAAAACTCGGGTTGATTAAGTCCCTGTCCTTTGTACACACCGCATGTCTCTTCTACCGATTGGATGGTTTAGTGAGGTTCTCTGATAGGCCCCGGCGGGGTAGGAGAAGGCCCTAGCAGAGCGCCGAGAATTTAAAGATCATTGTTGAAATTAGCATTAAGCATGTATTAGCTACTGCTAAACTTCCAAAAATGTAAGGCCCAAGGCCTGAGGCATCAGGGAGGCAATTATTTCCTGAAAGACACAGAATGAGTCAGGAGCAGGCATTCGCAGTACCCAAGAGGGTTTCATAACCAACCCCTTACATTTAAAAGTCAATGTTGAAATTTGCATTAAGCATGTATTTAGCTACTGCTAAACATCCAAAAATTGAAGGCCCAAGGCCTGAGGGCAGGGAGGCAAGTAGTTCCTGAAAGACACAGAATGAGTATGGAACAGGCATTCGCAGTAACCAAGAGGGTTTCATAGCCCCTTACATTTAAAGATCAATGTTGACATTTGCATTAAGCATATATTTAGCTACTGCTAAACATCCAAAAATTAAAGGCCCAAGGCCAGAAGCATCAGTGAGGCAAGTAGTTCCTGAAAGACTCCTATCTGCTTGTATCATCAAGAAATCGGTGATGGCTTTTCTTTGTTCGTATAGTCTGTCCAACATATGGAGGGTGGATGTGGCAACGTCACAAATAAGACTATGTTGTGGGATACCGTTCTGACGCTGCAGCTCAAGGAAGGTGTGCTTGGCGGTGTACGAGTGGCTGAAGTGCATGCACAGTTTCCTTGCCATTTTCAGGATGTTTTGCAAATGGGGTGAAGACTTGAGGAAGTGCTTCTTCCCGTTGTCTGTCACCATGGTTGCCATTTCCAGATTTCGTGGAGTAAGCCATACTCGGATTTCTTTACGAATGAACTTTAGCAGTTCCTCCCCTGTGTGACTGTGTTCGCCAAGGCAAACCATGCGAAGAACAGCTTGACACCGCCGTGCCCCACACACATGGTACGATGAATGGCCACCGAGATTTGGACGTGCAGTGGAGGCCGAGGACACGGTGGAGCATGAGGAGGTGGCGTCGCACACTGTAACAGGACCAACTGCCTAGGAGCGAGAGCGTGGAGGAGGAAGCGGTGTGACCTGTCCAAGTTGCTGTTGTGGCAGTGCAGGAACCACATTTACCCAGTGAGCCGTAAAAGACAAGTATTGTCCCTGCCCGTAGTTACAGCTCCACACGTCGGTGCTGCCGTGCACTTTTGAACACACCGACAGGCTCAAGGACTGGCCCACCTTCTCTTGTACAAAATTATGCAGGGCTGGTACTGCCTTCTTCGCAAAGAAATGACAGCTTGGGACTCTCCACCTCGGCTCGGCACAAGCCCTCAATTCTCTGAAAGGTGCAGAGTCCACCACTTGAAAAGGGAGGGACTGCAACACCAGCAACTTGGACAGGAGCACATTCAACTTCTGCGCCGTTGGATGAGTGGGCGAATACTGTTGTCTCTTGGACATGGCTTCGCCAATGGATGGTTGGCGGAATGGCTGACTAAAAGCGGGAGAAGCAGGAGCGACAGAAGGAGGGTTTGACACACAGCTCCCTTCGGCTGAGGTGGTGGGGCCTTGGCTGGATGAAGGAGGGAGCGGATGGCCACTGGGTGATGCAGCAGGCTGGACCACTAGATCGGAGCCACGGTTCTCCCAGGCCGCTTTATGGTGGCGAAGCATGTGTTGACGCAGGGCCGTGGTGCCAACATTGGGACCCTGGCCACGCTTCACCTTCTGCCGACAGATCTTGCATGTGGCTACGTGAACCTCCTCCGGATGCCTTATGAAAAACTTCCACACCACTGAGTAGCTGATTTTCTCACCCGCAGTCCGCACTAATTGACTGCTACTGGCGTCGTCTCCAGGAACCCCTGTTCCACTACCTCCCAGAAAGGTAGGCTGCCGCAAAGCAGGTGGTCTCCCCCGGGCACGTTTGGCTCCTGAATTTCCACTACTGCCACCATGCTGACTGCCAACCGTGCTACCACCTTGCTTTTTCAAGGGCAACCTGAAACTCTCTTCTCCTGATGATGATGAAGACCCTTCTGCACCCTGCTCCCAATTGCGATCGGCTTCATCATCATCAACAGTTGTGTGCACGTCACTGATGTCCTCCTCAGGTTCTCCAACAGTGTCTGCTTCAGGACCCTGAATACTTGCAACACCGCCTCCCACGTCACTCTCCGCATCACTACTTGGCCGCCTAGCGGAGCAAGCGGCGCATGTCTCCTCCCCTTCTTGGCTGTCCAGTAGCTGCTGACTGTCCTCTATTGGATAGTCCTCAGTAAATAGTGGAGCTGAACCCACAGCATAAGATACTTCTTTAGGAGAGGGAACAGCATAGGACAAAGGCAATGGGAGGACACGGACTGCTCCCGGGCCATGCCAACTGAGGGTTGTGTCTGAGGAACCCACCGACTGTTGACTGGGGTGTCAGATGTCACTTGTGATGATGTGGATGAGTGTGTTAACCAATCGACGACGGCAGATGGGTTGCTGGTGGAGACACGACCGCTGGCTGATAACGGGAGCTCAGGCCTCTCGCTGCGACTCCTGCTGCCACTCGCCCCAAGTCTGCTGCCAACTCTGCCTGAAGTATTTAGGCCTCTGCCACTCCTCTGTGCACGTCCTGGTACTTCTCTGCCTGACATACTTAGTGCGTTTATGAGGGTATTACAATACGCTACACTTCTCTTTAAATAGTATTTGTCTATAACAGCAGCAGGTGATTACTTACGGCTGTCTTTGAACAATATGTAGGCTCTTGACAGATTAACAGGTACTAGATGGTACAATACTTGGATGTACCTATGCGGTATGCACTGATGAGGGCAGTAATATGCCTAACTATTAGCAGAAAAAACTCAGTATTTTTGTAAAACACCAGCCGGTGGATACTATTGTTTGGACTTTGACAGTATGGAGCACCTTGACTGCTACTAAATGGTACAATACTTGGATGTACGTATGCGGTATGCACTAATGAGGGAAGTAATATGCCTTACTATTAGCAGAAAAAAACTCTGTATTTTTGTAAAACACCAGCCGGTGGATACTATTGTTTGGACTTTGACGGTTTGGAGCACCTTGACTGCTACTAAATGGTACAATACTTGGATGTACGTATGCGGTATGCACTAATGAGGGAAGTAATATGCCTTACTATTAGCAGAAAAAAACTCTGTATTTTTGTAAAACACCAGCCGGTGGATACTATTGTTTGGACTTTGACGGTTTGGAGCACCTTGACAGCTACTAGATGGTACAATACTTGGATGTACCTATGCGGTATGCACTGATGAGGGCAGTAATATGCCTAACTATTAGCAGAAAGAACTCGGTATGGAGCACCTTTTGCTACGCCGAGCGCTCCGGGTCCCTGCTCCTCCCCGGAGCGCTCGTGGCGTTCTCCCCTCTGCAGCGCCCCGGTCAGACCCGCTGACCGGGAGCGCTGCACTGACATTCGCGATGGGGATGCGATTCGCATAGCGGGACGCGCCCGCTCGCGAATCGCATCCCAAGCCACTTACCCGTCCCGGTCTCCGGCTGTCATGTTCTGGCGCGCGCGGCTCCACTCTCTAGGGCGTGCGCGCGCCAGCTCTCTAAGATTTAAAGGGCCAGTGCGCCAGTGATTGGTGCCTGGCCCAATCAGTCTAATTAGCTTCCACCTGCTCCCTTTGTAAATAACCTCACTTCCCCTTTCTTTCCTTGCCGGATCTTGTTGCCTTGTGCCAGAGAAAGCGTTAGTGTTGTCCAAAGCCTGTGTTCCAGATCTTCTGCTATCCTCATTGACTACGAACCTTGCCGCCTGCCCCGACCTTCTGCAACGTCTGACCTTGCCTGTGTCTAGTCCTTCTGTCCCACGCCTTCTCAGCAGTCAGCGAGGTTGAGCCGTTGCCGGTGGATACGACCTGTTTGCTATCGCCGCAGCAAGACCATCCCGCTTTGCGGCGGGCTCTGGTGAAAACCAGTAGCAACCCTAGAACCGGTCCACCGACACGGTCCACGCCAATCCCTCGCTGACACAGTGGATCCACATCCAGCTAGCCGAATCATAACAGTAGATCCGGCCATGGATCCCGCTGAGGTGCCGCTGCCAAGTCTCGCTGACCTATCCACGGTGGTCACCCAGCAATCGCAGCAAATTGCCCAACAAGGACAGCAGCTGTCGCAGTTGACTGCCACGTTACAGCAACTTCTGCCACTGCTACAGCAGCAACCATCTCCTCCGCCAGCTCCTGCACCTCCTCCTCCGCGAGTGGCCGCTCCTAGCCTCCGCTTGTCCCTGCCGGACAAATTTGATGGGGACTCTAGACTCTGCCGTGGCTTCTTGTCTCAATGTTCCCTACATATGGAGATGTTGTCGGACCAGTTTCCTACAGAACGGTCTAAGGTGGCGTTCGTAGTGAGCCTTCTGTCTGGAGAGGCCTTGTCTTGGGCCACACCGCTCTGGGACCGCAATCATACTGCCACAGCCACAGTCCAGTCCTTCTTCGCTGAAGTCCGTAGTTTCGTCGAGGAACCAGCCCGAGCTTCTTCTGCCGAGACTGCCCTGCTGAACCTGGTCCAGGGTAATTCTTCAGTAGGCGAGTACGCCATCCAATTTCGTACTCTCGCCTCCGAATTATCTTGGAATAACGAGGCTCTCTGCGCGACCTTTAAAAAAGGCCTATCCAGTAACATCAAGGATGTGCTGGCCGCACGAGAGATTCCTGCCAACCTGCAAGAACTTATCCATTTGGCCACCCGCATTGACATGCGTTTTTCTGAAAGACACCAGGAGCTCCGCCAGGAAAAAGACCTTGATCTTTGGGCACCTCTCTCACAGTATCCTTTGCAATCTACCCCTGTGCCTCCCGCCGAGGAGGCTATGCAAGTGGATCGGTCTCGCCTGACCCATGAAGAGAGGACTCGCCGCAGAGATAAAAATTTATGTCTGTACTGCGCTAGTACCGAACATTTCTTGGTGGATTGCACTATTCGTCCTCCACATCTGGGAAACGCACACACGCACCCAGCTCACGTGGGTGTGGCGTCTCTTGGTACGAAGTCTGCTTCTCCATGTCTCACTGTGCCCGTGAGGATTTCTCCTTCTGCCAACTCCTCCTTCTCAGCCGTGGCCTTCTTGGACTCTGGTTCTTCTGGAAATTTTATTCTGGCCTCTTTGGTGAATAGCTTCTGCATCCCGGTGACCCGTCTCGTCAAGCCGCTCTTCGTTTCTTTCGGTCAACGGAGTTAAGTTGGACTGCACTGTGCGTTACTGCACAGAGCCCTTGCTTATGAGCATTGGACTGCATCACGAGAAAATTGAATTTTTTCGTCCTGCCCAACTGCACCTCTGAAGTCCTCCTCGGTCTGCCATGGCTCCAGCATCATTCTCCCACCCTTGACTGGACCACCGGGGAGATTAAGAACTGGGGTCCTGCTTGCCGCAAGAAATGCCTCACGTCTGCTCCCAGTCCCGTCTGTCGGGCCTCAGTGTCTCCTCCTGTGCCTGGTCTCCCCAGGGCCTATCAGGACTTTGCAGTGCCTCCTCATAGCCCCCGTCCTGGTGACACTCTGCCCCGTGACAAGCTTCACCCTCCCCATTCCCACTTCTTCCGGATTACCGGCCGCTGATGTAGCTACCCAGGACTGTTTTTTGTTCCCGAAGGAAACTCAAGAGACGCCCCCTATGTTCTCTTCTCAGTTAAAGGGACAAGGAGACAAAGAGAGGGGGAGACCTAAGGGGGGGGGGGTACTGTTACGCCGAGCGCTCCGGGTCCCTGCTCCTCCCTGGAGCGCTCGCGGCATTCTCCTTTCTGCAGCGCCCCGGTCAGACCCGCAGACCGGGAGCGCTGCACTAACATTCACGATGGGGATGCGATTCGCATAGCGGGACGCGCCCGCTCTCGAATCGCATCCCAAGCCACTTACCCGTCCCGGTCCCCGGCTGTCATCTTCTGGCGCGCGCGGCTCCGCTCTCTAGGGCGCGCGCGCCAGCTCTCTAAGATTTAAAGGGCCAGTGCACCAGTGATTGGTGCCTGGCCCAATCAGTCTAATTAGCTTCCACCTGCTCCCTGTGTATATAACCTCACTTCCCCTTTCCTTCCTTGCCGGATCTTGTTGCCTTGTGACAGAGAAAGCGTTAGTGTTGTCCAAAGCCTGTGTTCCAGATCTTCTGCTATCCTCATTGACTACGAACCTTGCCGCCTGCCCCGACCTTCGGCTACGTCTGACCTTGCCTCTGTCTAGTCCTTCTGTCCCACGCCTTCTCAGCAGTCAGCGAGGTTGAGCCATTGCCGGTGGATACGACCTGGTTGCTACCGCCGCAGCAAGACCATCCCGCTTTGCGGCGGGCTCTGGTGAAAACCAGTCCACGCCAATCCCTCGCTGACACAGTGGATCCACATCCAGCTAGCCGAATCATAACAACCTTGACAGCTTAACAGGTACTATATGGTACAATACTTGGGTGTACATATGCGGTATGCACTGATGAGGGCAGTAATATGCCTATTAGCAGAAAAAACTCTGGATTTTTGTAAAACACCAGCCGGTGGATACTATTGTTTGGACTTTGACGGTATGGAGCACCTTGACAGCTTAACGGGTACTAAATGGTACAATACTTGGATGTACGTATGCGGTATGCACTGATGAGGGCCTATTAGCAGAAAAAACTCTGTATTTTTGTAAAACACCAGCCGGTGGATACTATGGTTTGGACTTTGACGGTTTGGAGCACCTTGACAGCTTAACAGGTACTAAATGGTACAATACTTGGATGTACCTATGCAGTATGCACTGATGAGAGCAGTAATATGCCTAACTATTAGCAGAAAAAACTCTGTATTTTTGTAATACACCAGCCGGTGGATACTATTGTTTGGACTTTGACGGTATGAAGCACCTTGACAGCTTAACAGGTACTAAATGGTACAATACTTGGGTGTACGTATGTGGTATGCACTGATGAGGGCAGTAATATGCCTATTAGCAGAAAAAACTCTGTATTTTTGTAAAACACCAGCCGGTGGATACTATTGTTTGGACTTTGACGGTATGGAGCACCTTGACAGCTTAACAGGTACCATATGGTACAATACTTGGGTGTACGTATGCGGTATGCGCTGATGAGGGCAGTAATATGCCTAACTATTAGCAGAAAAAAACTCTATATTTTTGTAAAACACCAGCCGGTGGATACTATTGTTTGGACTTTGACGGTATGGAGCACCTTGACAGCTTAACAGGTACTAAATGGTACAATACTTGCATGTACCTATGCGGTATGCACTGATGAGGGCAGTTATATATGCAAAACTATACGCAGAAAAAACTGATTAAAAAAAAAGAAACAGCCGGTGAATAGTATTGTTTGGACTTGCACAGTATGTAGCCGGCCCCTTGACAGATTAACAGGTACAAAATGGTGCAAATGCACTACAGTCCACTGAACAATCACGTATTTCTGAACAGCAGCAGGACCCAACAGTGCAGCACCACAAAAAAAAAAATCCAGGGATTAAACCTTAAATTGCACTCACACAATTCTTAGCAGCAGAAGTTTTGTGGAGCAAATAAAAATAAACTCAATTGGGCTGAACAATGAGATAAGATGCTTCAGAAAGTTCAGGCAGCTTGGAGATCTGTATGAGGCAGCTGACAGCTATCTGCCCCTCTCTGCTGCAATGCTCAATAACGTGAATAGGAGGTTTAGCTATCAATGATCCTTCTCAGTATAACAGCACAGCACTCTGCACTCCTGTCTTTCCCTAATGCTGATGTGACTAGCAGTTGCAGTGTAACGCTGTGGTATGAGCTATTCACACACACACAGTCCCGTCCTCTCCATCTGAGTGCATAGATGAAATGAAGAGAGGCAAGATGGCCGCCGATTATATAGGGGCTGTGACATCACAGGGGTCAGTGAACACTGATAGGCTGCATCTCACATGTGATTCAGGGTCAGCCCGCCTACCTTCATTCCCGCCACTGTTTCCCGCCCTCCCATAATCCCCTGCCCCATGTACTCACATGTGGATCCGCCATCTTAGGTCCCCAATAGCCTGGAACGCTGAAAAATGGAGTTTAATGAAGCAATTCGCGCGATAGAATCGCGGCGATATTCATATTCGTTGCGAATCGAATTTTTCATGGAATTCGTAACGAATTCGGGTTCGTCAACTTCGATTCGCTCATCTCTAGAGATCACTTTGGCAGGGAGTATTGGAAGTACTGATGTTACTGTGAATTCAGCCTCGGGTTTGTCCATATATCGCATCTACTTTTTTCTGAGTACAGGCATTTTTACCTTGTTCAATACTGAAACCCTAATCAAACAAGGACTCACTGAGGTTTAGTAAGGTTCCATTATACAGTAGCTGTCATGTGCCCATTATGAAAATGACCCTGTAATATGAGCAATTTTCTGGTACTTATTTTCCTGCAGACTGAGAAAAAATTTGAAATCTTTAATCATTGTCCACCCTTCCTGGTTCATCCGGACTGTATTGGCGATCTCCAGACCATTCATAAGGTAGGTTTTTCGTTTTCTCTTTAGCATCTGACTTCACAAGGGGGTCTGATATTGCAGCTTAAAATTATAGTAGGTGTGTAGGTGTGCAGGTTAAATGCTGGTATCCTTTTTTAGGCAGTGGTCTGCAATCTCAATGGCAATGGTGGCATTTTTTATTTTATTTTGTCATACTTTCACCCCGTGGCATTGCTAGGATCTAAAAATATGTTATGACCCCCCCCCCCCCCCCCATCCTTACTCCCAAAAATATAAAAAAAAAAAATACACTAACTGGCCACTTTAATAAGTACATCTTGTCAGCACAAATAGGTAGTCAGCCAATCACACTGTGCCAACTTAGGCAAGTACATATGGTCAACAATAAGCTTCAGAATTGGAAACCCTTTACAGTTGGTGGTCGAAAATGCTTTCATGATGTCAGAGGTTAGAAGAGAATGGGCAGATTGGTTTGAGATGACAAAAAGGCTACAGAAACTCAAATAACCACTTGTTACAACCAAGGTATGCAAAATACTATCCCTAAACGCACAACATGTCAGACATTGAAGCAGATGGGCTACAGCAGCAGAAGACCTCAACAGGTGCTTCACAAAATTGGACAATGGGGGACTAGAAGAATGCTGCCTTGTCGGCTGCAACATTCAGATGGAAGGTCAGAAACAACTTGAAAGAATTGACAATCTTGCTTGTGTGGGGGACATTTTCTTGGGACACTTTGGCCTCTTAGTACCAATTGAGCATCACTTAAACGATTCAGCCTACCTGAGAATTGTTGCGGACCACTTCCACCCTTTTCCGACCACAGTCTTACTCATCTTCTGATGGCTACTCCTGCATGTTACGAAGCTTACATCATCCCAAACTTATTTTTTTCTTTTTAAATGACAATGAGTTCACTGTATTCTAAAGATTAGCATCATGTATGTGCAGCAGACAAATCTTCGCTAACTGTGATTCCATCATGTCCATATGAAACAAAATCTCTGGGGAATGTTTCCAGCACCTTGTAAACAGTAAATCATGAAGAATAAAGGCAGTTGTAAAGGCAAAAGAGGGTCCAACTAAGTATATTAATATATATATATATACAACAGCATACAGTATGTCTGCATAATACAGTGTTGTACTTACTAACAGCACTATAAAAGGGACAAATAATCCTTTCACATCACATATACTGAATCTACTGCAACGACCAATATAACCAATATTCGCCCCAAACAGACACAACATAGCAGTAGATACCAGTACTACATAGGCTCTGAAATCTACATAAGAAATTACAGTGCACTTATATTGAGTGACAGCTCATAGGCCTGAAGTGCCAGCAGCCTGTTTAAGTAAATGGTGGAGCAGGGAGCTCAAAGCTTCCTTTTCGCTATTTTACTTCATTGCATCTGTTTCCAGAGGTGCTAGCAACACCCCTGCTTTCACCATTTTTTTATATATAAATAAAGCTTCTCTTTGTAACAGTGAGCTTTCCAAATAAATGGAGCTAACGTCTAATCAGACTTTTTCTCTTTGGGATTCCTGCAAGCCTATTGGTAAATTGCAGCAAATATGTAAAAAAAATATTTTTTTTTTTTGTCGTCTTGCCAGGAAGCATTGATGCTAAAGCACCTGGACAACAATATGTTTTCTTTCACAGAAAGTAAAAGACCTACAATGTCCTGGCCATTTGATCTTGACACAGATGCCCAGCTCAGAACTAGGTAACTGTGTGTCCATCCCATGACAAGGACAAGTTTTTAGCCACTAGAAGTATACTAAATGCCAAGAGATCTTAAAGGCCACAAGGAATTTTTAGAGCATGTGTAATTAAAAACCAAATAACATTTTATGCAATGCAAACCCTTTACTTGGTAAAACCATTGATGAAAGAGAAAGACGAGTGAAAGGTAGTATTGGAGGTAATAAAATCAATTTGTTATTAACCTGTCATGCATTTACAATAATAGCTAATGTCCTGCTAAGGCCCCTTTCACACTGCCGGTATGCTCCAGCAATTCGGCCATCAAACTCCTTTTTTTTTGCAGTTTGCCGGGCGTAATTTTGCCGGAGCATACCCGCATATAACGGGTCCTGATGGACCCCATTGTATTCAATAGCCACCATTATTTTCGGAGAGAAAAGACGGAGAAATAGAAGGTACAAGCACTTTTTTTCCTCCGGCTTTTCTCGATCCTAAAATAATGGGCTTCATACTGCCGGAGACAGACGGAAGTGTGAACGTAGCCTACACCTCCCTTTTCCTTTTATGCTCTAAGTTTAAAGGAAACCTGAAACTAGCTTTATGCTGCCCGAATTACAGGCAGCCTTAAACCCTGACAGATTTTACTTAAAAAAAGCATACCATCCTTAGTATGTCTATGCTTTACTCTAGTTTTATCTTTGGTCAGGAACAGGGATCTGAGTCATCAGTGAGTTCCCCAACCTGCTTAACAGATCTCTTCCTTGGGAAATATCTGTCAGCCAGTACCGGGACCACCCAGATGGCTTGGAGCCATGTTCCTGGCCTGAGATAAAACTATGATTACTGTAAACCATTACCGCTGTTCACAGTGATTCATAGACTGTTGTGAAAGGGAAGCCTGTCAATGTTTCATGCTGCCTATGGTACCCTCGTGAAAGAAAATGATGTCAGCACATATGATGGAAACCAGTTTGGCAGCAGTCACACAACTGACATACCAATTCTTACAGAGGACCTGTGGCCAAAACTAAGACTGCTTTTTTTATATATCATTTGAAAGTTTTTGGTATATCGAGTTACACCATTTCATCTGACTAATTCTTAAATCCCATTTATTTAGCACATAAAATCATTATTTTATTCGATACATTTAAAATACTACAAAATGTGGATAATACTAAGAGGAACACACAAAGACACTGAAAGGAATTACGTCACTTCTGGAAGTACATATCATGAGTAAAGTGCACAGTGGCAGAGATGTGGAGTCACCATATAAAATCCATATAGATAGTTATGAGCAAGTAGCAGCGATGTATACAGCAGAGTTTAGCATTAAGTCAAAGACCTGTCTGCTAGTAATGATCACATATAATAGAAGTAAAAGACAGCATAAATGTGAGACAGCACATAAACATATTACCAGTAGGACAGAAATCCTGTGGCACACCCCGACATGCACGTTTCGTGCCTTCATCCGCATTTTGTTGTATTTTGTAGTATTTTAAATGTATTTAATAAAATTGTATGATTTTATATGCTATATAAATGAAATTAACTGTTTCATTAACACTTGTGTTATGAATTCTTGGGCACTAATCTGCTATTGCATGTAGGGTTTATATATTGCGGTAGCCCTGTGTCACTGTGGGTGACACTTAGCAGTGTTATTGGTTGCATGATTCCTAAATCCACAGAATAGGTGTATGGCAATTATTCAGCTCCATGATGCTAAAGATGTATGGATAAGCTCATCTACGTAAGGGGCATACATTACTTACAGGCCAAACGCTCCTCTCTTACTATCCGAGAGTCTTCTGCGTATCCTCCAGTGTGTCTGGTGCGGCGGATCCGGGAGCAGTGCCTCCTGCTGCAGGAAACGTGCATGCTCTTGAGCAGAAGCAACCGGCATCACTTCAGTTGTGTCAGTGACTCCTTTTTCTGGCTTGCGGTCCACAGGGCGAAAATGATGTAGTTAGCGAGATTGGTCTACTGAAGCAAACCTGCTTACTGTGTCATTCGGTCAAAGAAAGGGGAGCGCCTGGCATGTGAGTAATGCACTCCCCCAGCCCAGATAAGCCCACCCATACCTCTTTAGCATCATAGAGCTAAATAATTAGTATATGCCTATCTGACCAATTCAGGAATTGTTACGCCTAGCGCTCCGGGTCCCCGCTCCTCCCCGGAGCGCTCACGGCGTCTTTCTCCCTGCAGCGCCCCGGTCAGTCCCGCTGACCGGGAGCGCTGCACTGTCATGGCCGTCGGGGATGCGATTCGCACAGCGGGACACGCCCGCTCGCGAATCGCATCCCAGGTCACTTACCCGTCCCGGTCCCCTGCTGTCATGTGCTGGCGCGCGCGGCTCCGCTCTCTAGGGCGCGCGCGCGCCAGCTCTCTGAGACTTAAAGGGCCAGTGCACCAATGATTGGTGCCTGGCCCAATTAACTTAATTGGCTTCCACCTGCTCCCTGGCTATATCTGATCTCCTCCCTTGCACTCCCTTGCCGGATCTTGTTGCCTTGTGCCAGTGAAAGCGTTTAGTGTGTCCAAAGCCTGTGTTACCTGAACTTCTGCTATCCATCCTGACTACGAACCTTGCCGCCTGCCCCCGACCTTCTGCTACGTCTGACCTTGCCTCTGCCTAGTCCTTCTGTCCCACGCCTTCTCAGCAGTCAGCGAGGTTGAGCCGTTGCTAGTGGATACGACCTGGTTGCTACTGCCGCAGCAAGACCATCCCGCTTTGCGGCGGGCTCTGGTGAAAACCAGTAGCCTCTTAGAACCGGTCCACTAGCACGGTCCACGCCAATCCCTCGCTGACACAGCGGATCCACAACCCGTAAGCCGAATCGTGACAGTAGATCCGGCCATGGATCCCGCTGAGGTGCCGCTGCCAAGTCTCGCTGACCTTACCACGGTGGTCGCTCAGCAATCGCAGCAAATTGCCCAACAAGGACAGCAGCTGTCGCAGTTGACCGCCACGTTACAGCAACTTCTGCCTCTGCTACAGCAGCAACTATCTCCTCCGCCAGCTCCTGCACCTCCTCCGCAGCGAGTGGCCGCTCCTAGCCTCCGCTTGTCCCTGCCGGACAAATTTGATGGGGACTCTAAACTCTGCCGTGGATTTTTGTCTCAGTGTTCCCTGCATATGGAGATGTTGTCGGACTTGTTTCCTACAGAACGGTCTAAGGTGGCGTTCGTAGTAAGCCTTCTTTCAGGAAAGGCCTTGTCTTGGGCCACACCGCTCTGGGACCGCAATGATCCTGCCACAGCCACAGTCCAGTCCTTCTTCGCTGAAGTCCGGAGTGTCTTCGAGGAGCCAGCCCGAGCTTCTTCTGCCGAGACTGCCCTGCTGAACCTGGTCCAGGGTAATTCTTCAGTGGGCGAGTACGCCATCCAATTTCGTACTCTTGCTTCCGAGTTATCATGGAATAACGAGGCTCTCTGCGCGACCTTTAAAAAAGGCCTCTCCAGTCGCATCAAGGATGTGCTGGCCGCACGAGAGATTCCTGCCAACCTGCAAGAACTCATCCATTTGGCTACCCGCATTGACATGCGTTTTTCTGAGCGACACCAAGAGCTCCGCCAGGAAAAAGACTTAGATCTCTGGGCACCTCTCCCACAGTATCCGTTGCAATCTACGCCTGGGCCTCCCGCCGAGGAGGCCATGCAAGTGGATCGGTCTCGCCTGACCCAGGAAGAGAGGAATCGCCGTAGGGAAGAAAATCTCTGTCTTTACTGTGCCAGTACCGAGCATTTCTTGGTGGATTGCCCTATCCGTCCTCCACGTCTGGGAAACGCACGCACGCACCCAGCTCACGTGGGTGTGGCGTCTCTTGGTTCTAAGTCTGCTTCTCCACGTCTCACGGTGCCCGTGCGGATTTCTCCTTCAGCCAACTCCTCCCTCTCAGCCGTGGCCTGCTTGGACTCTGGTGCCTCTGGGAATTTTATTTTGGAGTCCTTTGTGAATAAATTCAGCATCCCGGTGACCCGTCTCGTCAAGCCGCTCTACATTTCCGCGGTCAACGGAGTCAGATTGGATTGCACCGTGCGTTACCGCACAGAACCCCTCCTGATGTCTATTGGACCCCACCACGAAAGGATTGAGCTCTTCGTTCTCCCCAACTGTACCTCTGAGGTCCTCCTCGGTCTGCCATGGCTCCGGCTTCATTCTCCCACCCTTGATTGGACCACCGGGGAGATCAAGAACTGGGACTCTGCCTGCCACAGGAAGTGCCTCTCCCCCCCTCCCAGTCCCGTCAGGCAAGCCTCTGTGCCTCCTCATGGCTCCCGTCCTTGTGTCTCCCTGCCCCGTGCCAAGCTTCACCCTCTGCCCTCCCTCCCCATTCCAACTCCTGCTGTACTGCCTGCCGTTGAGGAAACCCTCCATTCTTTTCCGGTGTCCTCATCCCAGGGGAGGCAGTTACCGGACAAAAAAAAGGGGAGACCTAAGGGGGGGGTACTGTTACGCCTAGCGCTCCGGGTCCCCGCTCCTCCCCGGAGCGCTCACGGCGTCTTTCTCCCTGCAGCGCCCCGGTCAGTCCCGCTGACCGGGAGCGCTGCACTGTCATGGCCGTCGGGGATGCGATTCGCACAGCGGGACACGCCCGCTCGCGAATCGCATCCCAGGTCACTTACCCGTCCCGGTCCCCTGCTGTCATGTGCTGGCGCGCGCGGCTCCGCTCTCTAGGGCGCGCGCGCGCCAGCTCTCTGAGACTTAAAGGGCCAGTGCACCAATGATTGGTGCCTGGCCCAATTAGCTTAATTGGCTTCCACCTGCTCCCTGGCTATATCTGATCTCCTCCCTTGCACTCCCTTGCCGGATCTTGTTGCCTTGTGCCAGTGAAAGCGTTTAGTGTGTCCAAAGCCTGTGTTACCTGAACTTCTGCTATCCATCCTGACTACGAACCTTGCCGCCTGCCCCCGACCTTCTGCTACGTCTGACCTTGCCTCTGCCTAGTCCTTCTGTCCCACGCCTTCTCAGCAGTCAGCGAGGTTGAGCCGTTGCTAGTGGATACGACCTGGTTGCTACTGCCGCAGCAAGACCATCCCGCTTTGCGGCGGGCTCTGGTGAAAACCAGTAGCCTCTTAGAACCGGTCCACTAGCACGGTCCACGCCAATCCCTCGCTGACACAGCGGATCCACAACCCGTAAGCCGAATCGTGACAGGAATCCATCAGATTAATTAAAAAAGGGTGTACCTCCGGAATGAGGGGGCAGAGCAAAATACTGTAAACAGGTATGTGATCAGCCCTCCATGACCTTTCAAATGAGGCAACTTCAAAAAAAGGCAAAATAGTTTTTATTTTGGCCACAGGTCCTTTTTAAGATATTTTCTTAGCAAACTTGTAATCAAAACTCCACAAATGAGGTCCTAACACAATCTTCAATAATAAAAATACAGATGTGTTAAATCTTCTGTTTACTATTATCTTTGACAGTATGAAATTTATCAGTAAGATACAGTATGTGCACAGTCTGGAAGAACTGGAGCAAATAATTCCTATGGAAAACGTACATATCCCTGAATGCGTCTTACAGTAAGTTGTTTTCTAGTTGAGTACCCGGCATTGCCCGTTTTTTCCCTTCCTAATCAACAGAGGAATCTTTTGATATCATATATTGTTGTCATATCCCATCCCCATATCCCACCCTCATATCCCGACCACCTATCCCGTCCTCCTATCTCAACCTCCTATCTTGACTTCCTATCCCGTCCTCCTATCTCGACCACCTATCTTGACCTGCTATCACGACCTCCTATCCCGTCCTCCTAACCCGTCCTCCTAACCCAACCTCCTATCTCGACCTCCTACCTCGACCTTCTATCCCGACCTCCTATCTTGACCTCCTATCCCGACCTCCTATGCCGAACTCCTATCCCGTCCTCCTATATCGACCTCCTATCTCGACCTTCTATTCGACCTCCTATCCCGAACTCCTATCCCGTCCTCCTATCCCGACCTCCTATCCCTACCTCCAATCCTGTCCTCCTATCTCGACCTCCTATCTCGACCTCCTATCCTGACCTCCCATCCCGACCTCTTATCCCGTCCTTCTATCCCGTCCTCATATCCTGTCCTTATATCCCGTCCTCCTATCCAGACCTCCTATCTTGACCTCCTATCCCGACCTCCTTTCCCAGCCTCCTATCTCGACCTCCTCTCCTGACCTCCTATTCCGTCCTCCTATCTCGACCTCCTATCTCGACCTCCTATCCCATCCTCCTATCCCGACCTCTGATCCCGTCCTATCTCGACCTCCTATCCCGTCCTCCTATCCAGACCTCCTATCTTGACCTCCTATCCCGACCTCCTATCCCAGCCTGCTATCTCAACCTCCTATCCCATCCTCCTATCCCGACCTCTGATCCCGTCCTATCTCGACCTCCTATCCCGTCCTCCTATCCAGACCTCCTATCTTGACCTCCTATCCCGACCTCCTATCCCGACCTCCTATCCCAACCTCCTAAACCGTCCTCCTAAACTGTCCTTCTATCCCGTCCTCCTATCTCGACCTCCTATCCCGTCCTCATATCCCATCCTCCTATCCCGACCTCCTATCCCGTCCTATCTCGACCTCCTATCTCGTCCTCCTATCTCAACCTCCTATCCTGTCCTCCTTTCCTGTCCTCATATCTTGACCTCCTATCCCGACCTCATATCCCATCCTCATATCCCGTCCTCATATCCTGTCCTCCTATCTCGACCCTCTTTCTCGATCTCCTATCCCGACCTCCTATCCCAACCTCATATCCCGACCCGTAATATGTGTACCAGGTATTGAAATATCTCCAGCCGTATGGAAGATATGTGGGAACATACATTTCCCTTTGATTTCCATGGGAATTTAAAGAGTACCTGTCATCATCTAAACTTTCCCTGATCCCCCTCCCCATCTGTCCCTTTCTCTAACTATGCCTATCCCTGTGTTTATTGAGGTTTAAAATGCTGTGGAAAAACCTTTTTTTATCCCTCTTCATTAGCTCAGGAGCACTGTCTTTCTGAGGGGTGGAAGGAGGCGGGTCCCGACAGGCATGATGTCACATGAAGCCTGGCTGGGACTCTGCTTCTGCCAGTCTTCCTGTATGCTGCTCTCCCTCTGCAGCAGTGTTTCCCAACCAGGGCACCTCCAGCTGTTGCAAAACTACAACTCCCAGCATGCCCAGGCAGCCAACAGTTGTCCGGGCATGCTGGGAGTTGTAGTTTTGCAACAGCTGGAGGCACCCTGGTTGGGAAACACTACACATACAGACTAAGTACAGGGAAGGGACGGCAGCCTCTATCTCTCTCTCTCCTGTGTCTCTCTGCACTAAAAAGTCAATGCTGAGAACCAGGGGCTGAGGGAGCAATTACAGAGGCAGTGATTAAGATGACTTTCAGGGGGGGGGGCACAGAGCAGGGAGTGCAGTGAGATAATGCAATGTATTATCAAGATAACTTGTGGTGAGGGGCAGGGAGAACACAGAGCAGGGGGGAGGGGGAGGTGACTGGCTGTTATAGGAGAGGCATGTGTAGGCTTGTAGCTCACAGGCTTGTAGCTCACAGTGAGCTGAGAGTACTGAACTTCCGGTGGAAGGACCAGAGCCCTTCAGCATTAGTCCTAAAAGCTGTACACTTACTATGAAAAGCATAGGAAGCTGCTTGCAGACCAGGCATAGAAGAGTGACCCCTAGTGGCCAAAAGTATAAAATGAAAAAACTGGTATAAATATTAATATTTTTTAATGAAGATATATTACAATGTCTCTTCATTAATGATTATGAACAACATATTAAAAGTTTTTGTTGATGACAGGTACTCTTTAAACAAAAACTCCGACCCTCACAAATGGGGGTAGTTAAGGGTTAAATTAACTATCCTGTATTTTAAGTGGACATTTAAGTAACATGTGACCAAGTATTATCGAAATATCTTCAGCCGTTTGGAAGTTATGCATATTTCCCATAGACTTGTATGGGACTTTAAACAAAAACCCCGACCCTGGCAAATGGGGGTGGATAAGGGTTAAATTACTTATCCTATGTTTGTTGTTGACATATAAGTAACATGTGTGCCAAGTTTAATGTTAATATCTTTAGCCGTTTGGACGTGATGCTGGAACATACACACATACACACACTGAGTTTTATATATATATAGATATACTAGCTGAGTACAAGGCGTTGCCTGGTTTTTCCTTCCTAATCCTTGTTGGGGAGGAAAATAAACAAATGAAGAAGCTTTTGACTTCATATCGCGTCCTCATATATTGTTGTCATATCCCAACCTCCTATCCCGCCATCATATCTCGACCTCATATCCCATCCCCACATCCCGTCCTCCTATCCCGACCTCCTATCTCGACCTTCTATCCCGACCTCCTATCCTGTCCTCCTATCCTGACCTCCTATCCTGTCCTTATATCCCGTCCTCCTATCTCAACCTCCTATCCTGACCTCCTATCCCGTCCTCCTATCCCGTCCTCCTATCTCAACCTCCTATCCTGACCTCCTATCCCGTCCTCCTATCCCATCCTCATATCTCGACCTCCTATCCCGTCCTCCTATCCCGACCTCCTATCCCGTCCTCCTATCCCGATCCTCCTATCCCGTCCTTCTATCCCGACCCGTAATATGTGTACCAGGTATTGAAATATGTCCAGCCGTACGGAAGTTATGTGGGAACACACATTTCTCATTGATTTCCATGGGAATTTAAACAAAAAATCCGACCGATTGCACCTAGTCTCAGCCCTGAGACCCACTGCGATCATTAAATATAGGCCAGGGAAGCGGGCAGCAGTACCTGAAATTAATGATCGCAGGGGGACCCAATGCGATTGAAACAACTTTTGACATGTCTGATTGACATACATTAGTCCAGCAATGAAAGGGTTATTTAGCGCAAGTGAATGCTAATTAACCCTTTGGGGGGGTTGTATATAGTATATAGCCTTTGCTGTATAGGGTATACAACAAAAGGCCACTTACCAAGCATGTTCTTGGTCCATCAATCTACATCTAAAGTAACAGTAACAATGGTCCTCGCCCCCACCCTGTTAACGTCAGGCTGTTGCTGCTTGGTTGCTATCTGGCTGAAAATAAAAATAGGGGGAACCCCACACATTTTTTTTAATTATTAATTAATGAATTAATTAATTATTGAAAAAATTTGTGAGGTTCCCCCTATTTTTATTTTCAGCCAGATAGCAACCAAGCAGCAACAGCCTGACGTTAACAGGGTGGGAGCGAGGACCATTTTTACTGGCCCTCCCCAGCCTAAATAACGTCAGCCTGTTACCGCCTAGATCCAGGAGTGCCGAATTTGATGCTCCGTGCCTGTAGGCACCTCTGTGGCGGTGCGTACCAGGCTAATAATTGGGGGTTAGTGCTAGCTGTTTTTGGGGCTAACGCTAAGCCCTAACTAGAATAGATTCCATCTATGAGATGGCTTCCACTACTAAGCCTGTAAAATCAAGTTAAAAAAGACACATGTTTTTAAAAAATGTATTATAAAAAACACTCCCCCACAAGACCTCATTAACTATTTTATTTAAATTTTAAAAAAAATGCTGGTCATCAACGTAGTCCATGATTCTGATGTAATCCACAGGATACATGGACCTGAAATGAGAAAAAAAGAAAAGCATAAAAATGGGTTAGTACATTTAGGATGCTCTCCCCTGGGAGAGAGCGCCCATAAACCAGCGCGTTCCCAAACAGGGAGCCTCCCGATGTTGCTACACTACAACCCCCATTCATCAATGATGGGAGTTGTATTTAAGCAACAGCGTGCCTCCAGTTTAACAACAGCTGGAGGCTCACTGTTGCTAAACTACTACTCCCATTATTTTCAGAGTTTTTAGCTGTCTGGGAATGATGGGGGTTGTAGCTTAACAACAGCAGGAGGCTCCCTGTTTAGGAACACACTTTTTTTTAAAGGAAAACGGTCACCAGTTCCCCCGCACTATAACCCGATACACCGGGTATAGTGCGGGTGAATAGGAGACCAATGCGGGGTCTCGGACTGCTATACTTACCTGCACTCCAGTGCCCCATTCCTCCAAAGCTTCCCCTTCTTCCAGCACTCACTTGCACTTTGAGGCGGGCCCACCGGCAAGATTTAAATATTCATTAGCGCCGGTCCCTTTAGTGCACGTGCCTACTGTGCGCTCACGTGACCTGCACTTATGAATATTTAAATCTTGCCGGCATGCCTGCCTCAAAGCGCAAGTGAGCACTGGAAGAAGGGGGACTGCAGGTAGGTGTAGCAGTCCGAGAACCCACATCGGTCTCACGTTCACCCGCACTATAACCCGGTGTATCGGGTTATAGTGCGGGGGAACTGGTGATCGTTTTCCTTTAACATGCCTTTTAAAACAAAAAGGCATGCTAAAAAAACGCACATGTAAACATATGCATACCTACCAGCCTTGTGCTTGGTCCGTCGATCTTCTTCTGTAGCCCTGCCTCAAATGATGATGTCATTAGAGACGGGGCTACAGAACAAACGGACCAAGAATAAGCTTAGTAAGTGGATCTTCTGTTGTATTCATTATATAGCAAATGCTGTATATTGTAAACAAAAACCCCTAAAGAGTTAATTAGCGCTCAGCCCAGCAAGAAACAACTTTTAACATGTCAATTAAACATGTCAATCCTGAGTTGGAGGCATTGCTGAGCTCCCTGGCTGGCACAGAGATTTGCCAGCTGGGAAGCACAGCACAATGCCGCCTGCTTTCCTGGCCTGTATTTAAGAATTGCATCAAGTCTCAGGCAGAATTACACTTGTTTTTTGGGGGGGAAAAACGCTAAGAAAAACGCTAATTCTGCCGCATGGCGTTTTTTCGGCCAAAAAGTGCTGCGGCCAGATGTTAGCTGTAAATCAATGAGAAATCGCTAAATTCTTATTCCACTTGGCGTTTTTCCCTTTGGCGTTTTTTTAATCCTTTTGGCGTTTTTTCACTCTTTTTTGGTGTTTTTCAGATCGTTGGTCATCGCAGCATGTTGAGCCACTAGCGATTTTTTTGTCAAAATCGTGTCGTTTTTCTACCATAGAAGTCTATGGGAGTGAAAAAAAACCAAGAAAAACGATTTGTGGGTTTTAACTTTGGTGTTTTTGCAGGCGATTTTCATTCTTTTTTGGACTTTAGCGATCCAAAAAAGTGATGGAGATATCTTTTTTTAATTAAATTTTGTAGGGTACTATTAAAAAAAAAAAAAAGATACAGTAGTGAAGGAAAAAATTGTATCTAACGAAATGTATCTTTTTTATAACAACATTTTTATTACTTTTTAAACAGGGATCAATTTATGTGGGCAGGCGGGGACCTAAAAATGTAGCCAACAATAATAAAGATGTAGTGTGTGTGTGTGTTTTAAACTTTTTTTCTTAATTTTTTTTTTACAATTTTTTAGGTACTATTACTACTCCCAGCATGGAACACACTGTTCCATGATGGGAGTAGTAGTACCTGTACTAATTGAGAGATCGCCCATTGCGATCCTCCTGTATAATGTATAGATGCGGCCGGCCGCTCTTCTATGGTCCCCTGCACTGACGTATATATACACCTATTCATATTTCCCCAGATGGTTCCAGCCAATCACAGCTCTCTGTGGGATATATGAATATGCGTATATATACGGCCGTGCAGGGGACCATAGAAGAGCGGCCGCATCTATACATTATACAGGAGGATCACAGCGGGTGTCAGTAGTGACATCCGCTGTGATCTTTCCTTAACTGCAGGTACTACTACTCCCAACATGGAGTACACTCTGCTCCATGCTGGGAGCTGTGGTACCTGCTTTAATAGACAGATCGCAGCAGGCCAATCACAGCTCTGGGCTGGGAAAATATGAATGAGTGATGTTCTATTCACATCACTGGCCGGAGTACAGAGCAGAGATGCGAGCGCTGTATAGAGCCGCTATATTATGGACGCTCGCATCGGGTGTCACGACTGACACCCGGGGCGATATGTCTATTGTACAGGCACTACTACTCCCATCATGGAACAGTGTGTTCAATGCTGGGAGTAGTAGTACTACCTAAAAAATTTAAAACATAGAGAAAAAAAGTGAAACACACACACTTTATTAAAAAATAATAAAAATGTTGTTATAAAATATATATACATTTCGTTTAGTAATTTTTTTTCCATCACTGCGGCATCTTTTTTTTTTTTTTTGGTACCCAACAAATTTTGGGTACCAAAAAAAACTGCCAAGGTGCAATTTCCACACAAATGAAAAAACGCAAGAAAAATCGCCAGACGCAGGACATTGTGCTGGCGTTTTTTCATGCGTTTTTTTTATCCCAAAAAACGCAGCACAAAAAACCAAGTGGAATCCTAGCCTCAATGAGTGAGATCCGTTGTGATCAACAGCTTTTGGCATAGCGCTCAGCCCTGCAAGGGGTTAAAGGGGTATTCCAGGCCAAAACTTTTTTATATATATCAACTGGCTTCGGAAAGTTAAACAGATTTGTAAGTTACTTCTATTAAAAAAATCTTAATCCTTCCAATAGTTATTAGCTTCTGAAGTTGAGTTGTTGTTTTCTGTCTAACTGCTCTCTGATGACTCACGTCCCGGGAGCTGTGCAGTTCCTATGCGGATAATGAGGGACATTTATCAATGTTTGCTTATGCATTCTTTTTTTTAGTAATTTTTTCCTTACTTTTTTTTTGCTTATGTGCGACGTATTTATCAACTGGTTTCAGCATGTTGATAATTTTCTTTCACGTAAGCAATTTTTCCTTTTTTACTTTGGTAGTAGCTTTTTCTGCTCCATGTTTGAGCTGGAGTAAATTTAGTCAATTTTTAACGCTGTTGCGACTTTTTTTTGCGCAGTTGCGACTGTCGCAGTTAATAAATACCTGACTACCCGTAGTCCATTTTAAAATTATTACTACATAGTAAATTTTAGGAAAACTTGCTTTTCTCGCTTTCCAGTCAAAATGTCGCATGAAAAATCATGTAGTCGCAGTTGCGACAATTTTGCGACAATTATAGTAAAGAAAACCTGACTAAACCCGTTGATAAATGTCCATAATTGTCCCATCATGCACAGCTCCTGAGACGTGACATCATCATTGAGCAGTTAGACAGAAAACTTCAGAAGCTAATAACTATTGGAAAGATTAAGATTTTTTAATAGAAGTAATTTACAAATCTGTTTAACTTTCTGGAGCCAATTGATATATATAAAAAAAAGGTTTTGCCTGGAATACCCCTTTAAATCAGCTGTCTTTTTTTGTCTCCTTCTTCTTGCCTTCTACGAGCCACAATTTATTTTTCTGACGACAAAACCATATAAAAACTTACTTTTTTTGGGACAAGTTGAACTTTTTTAATGACACTTTTTTTTTTTACCATATAATGTAATGAAAATACATTTCTGCAATTTTTTTTGCAAGGTGAGCTTAAGATCTTACTTGTACCATTTTGGGGTAAAGGTGACATTTCTTTAATCTATGTTTTGGAAGGCAAGACCACAAAAAGAAACAGAAAAAGTCTTCTCCAGCTCACCTGTGCTCTGCGCACGGATCCCAATGCAGCAATCAGTAGCAAAGAAAAAGGGGTCTTGGATCCAGCACTTGGAAAAATTAAAAGAACTTCCAAAGTTTACAGCAATATAAAAAATAGATTAATCCGGCAGTGGTAAATACAAAACAATGATTGAAAAACTGTTGCCATAGGCACGATCTAAATGTTTCACGCTGCTCTAGCCCTTATGCTGATGGAGGGCTGATCACATACCTTTTTATAGAATAGTGAAAGGCCCCCACACCCATAAACACTCCCCATGGGTTCTAAGCATTGTCACTTCACTGGCTTATAACTCGTGTTCCCAGCAGGTCTTGGGACTGACTCCTGGTGCACCTAAAACTTTTGACACGTCTGCATGACATTGTGCCAGAATTGTGAAAACTGTGCCAGAATTCTGGCACATTATTTACAGGTTTTTTTTCTTCTACAACATTAATACCATTAACACAATCCACAGTGGCAAATCCTCAACAAATGCACACTAAAAGCCACACAATTTGGTTCCAATCTTTGCTGAGGATTTTTCTGCTGCTTAAAAATTTACAGCATATCTGCTTTGTGTGAACATACCCTCCGGGATTTTTCCCACAAACAACACTTACTAGGACTTACTCGGACCCCTATTGTTGTCACTGCAGGGGTCCCAGTGGTGAGGCCCCCAGCGATCAGACACCTTTCCTGTGAATAAGTGATAAATATTGTTTGAGCGAAAACCTGTTAAAGTTTTATTTATATTAAGTAATGAGGAAATGGACCATAAGAGTATAAAATACTGTACATGTTGTATAAATCTTTTACATGAACAGTTATGATTTACTATTTTTTGTTGTAGGTATGATGAAGAAAGAATTAAAGCTAGAAGAGAAAGGTAAATAGTAGTGTTTTCGTGATTAGACAAATCTTAAGTTGATTATTTGATCATTTCAAATGCAAAGATTATTAGTAAAGTAGTAATTTTGAGTCTAAACATTACAATGGAATGGGTATTAGAACATAGTAAGATAACATCATAGAGTGAGATATGCATGTTACAACTGACAACTGCTGCTAATGACACAGACTTAGCTCCGATGCCCATGGGAAAAATATTTGAAAACAGCACCATACATGTGCGGAAGATGTTGAAAAGGAGGTAATAAAAGGACAGTGTATTATTTAAAAATAAATAAAAAAATTAAAAAAAAGTAGTTCTGCAAAAACTTGGCCATGAAGACTGAATAGCTTCTTACAGTTGGGTAAAGTTAGAGGCTCTGAACAGCCAATTCTACCTAATCCTAGAGATGTCCTAAAGGGGTCCTGCAAAACAAACAACCCATGTATGGTGTCAAAAAGTATATTAAACAACTTACTAATATCCTTGTATTAGCCATAGTAGAGATATCTTTCATAATCAGCTGTGTCCTTTCTCTTGTAAGCTGTGACTGCACGTCAGAGCTCAGACCACCCACCCCCCTCTTGTCAGTACGGGATGAGATCAGTAATGTGAATGTGGGAAGTGGTATTATTGCACATTAGATTGATGACTCCTTAGAAAAGGCAGCAGGGAGCCCGTTCTGACAGAAACTACTGTATTTAAGAATAGCTTCCTGCTTATCTAATGAGTCTTAAATCTAATTGTAAGGAACCAAAGGGTTAACTTGCACTGAGAGCTTTTGTTTGGTCTTGTTGCTTTGGTTACGCCTGTCTGGAGTACCTGCTCTGGCTCCATATAAGCTGGCAGTCTACTCCAAGTCTCTGCCTGCTAAAGAGCTCAGTTTGTACTCTAGCTAGTCTTCTACTGATTCTGTTATATCTGGCATTTTGACCCTTTGGCTCCGCTCTCTGACTATTCTCTCTGGTATTAGCGATTTTGTACTCTGTCACTCCTGGCTTGACGCGGATAGTGGAGTTTGACTTGTTGTGTGAGTGTGTCAGTTTTGCTTTGTTAGTCTGTTTCCTACTGTTCCTTGACTTAAGTTTGTATTGTTGTACTTTAATGTTTTGACTGTCCCTCACTTATTTAGGAAGGGACTGTCTCCGTGGTTGTGGACCTGTTATTTAGGACAGGTACGCAAGTAGGCAGGGATAGGAGAAGAGGGCGAGAATAGTGTGCACTCCTTCCCTTCCCAGTCCTGGCACTAATGAGCAGTAATACCAGTTCCCCCTTTGACATCTTGTTCCATGCTGACAGGCAGGAAGGGAGGAGGAGGGATGGGAGCTTTGCATTCAGAGCCTGTGTGGTGACAAGGTACAAAGGATACAAAGATCTCTGCACTATGGCTAATAAAAAAAAAATAATAATAATATATATATATATATTTATATATATATATATATATATATATATATATATATATATATATATAGTAAGGATTTCTCCCTGGAGATAGCTCTGGGATCGTCCTTGACACTGCCACAGGACACGTTTTCATGTCAATCAGCAGGCAAACACAGTTCTTTATGCAAGTCCTGCCCCTCATCAGCTTTATTAGACAGGATGCAGGATAAATAAAAACATAACACAGGAACAAAACAAAACCCTAGACCGTACAGTCACTAACTAAACAATCCAGAATGCCCTGTCTATCAACTGGTGGGCTTTTCCTGGCAACTCCTGGGCTTTTCCTGGTTGAACTTATGCCTCCTGCAACCTTCTACTCGCTGTTCACACACAGCATTTGCAACCTCTTGCTGTGTCTCTTGCTGTGATGTCTCGTCCACATCATTCTTGGGGCCACTCATAGCTCGGCCTACCCCCTACAGCCACCTTGCTGTCTTCTGGGGAGAGCCCCAACTATTGTGTCTGTCTTCTTTTTAAACACACTTGCCCTTTCTGCTACCTCATTAATTAGGCCACAGGGTTAGCTAGGGAAATACACCCTTTCCTTGCCAAACTGTCACAATATGTATATATACATATATATATATATATATATATTAGTAAAATGCATTATTATACTTTTAGACACTATAAGGATGTTTCTCTCTTCAGACATCCATTTGACATGCAGACACTTGTTGATGATGATGAAGCCGATCACAATTGGGAGCCAGGTGCAGAAGGGGCTTCATCATTATCAGGAGAAATGAGTTGCAGATCAGCGTGGTGGCAGAAGTAGAAATTCTGGAGCCAAACGTGCATGGGGGAGACCACTTGCTTCGGGGCAACCTACCTTCCCGGGAGGTAGTGGAACAGGGGTTCCTGGAGATGGCGGCAGTAGCAGTTAAGTAGTGTGGACTGTTGGTGGGAAAATCAGCTACTCGGCGGTGTGGCAGTTTTTCATCAAGCATCCGGAGGAGGTTCACATAGCCACATGCAAGATTTGTCAGCAGAAGATGAAGCATGGCCAGGGTCCCAATGTTGGCACCACGGCCCTGCATCAATATATGCTTCGCCACCATAAAGTGGTCTGGAAGAACAGTGGCTCCGATGTACTGGTCCAGCCTGATGCATCACCCAGTGGCACGCCACTCCCTCTTTCAGCCAGCCAAGGCTCCACCACTTCAGCCGAAGGGAGCTGTGTGTTATAACCTCCTTCTGTCACTCCAGATGCTCCTGCTCCTCCTACTATTAGTCAGTCATTCCGCCAACAATCCATCGGAAAAGCTATGTCCAAGAGACAACAGTATGCGCCCACTCATCCAACGGCGCAGAAGCTGAGTGGGCTCCTGTCCAGGTTGCTAGTGCTGAAGTCCCTCCCTTTTCAAGTGGTGCACCTTTCAGAGAACTGATGGCTTGTGCGAGCCAACGTGGAGAGTGCCAAGCCGTCATTTCTTTGCGAAGAAGGCAGTACCAGCCCTGCACAATTTTGTGGAAGAGAAGGTAGTCCAGTCCTTGAGCCTGTCGGTGTGTACCAAAGTGCATGGGAGCGCCGACGTCTGGAGCTGTAACTATGGTCAGCGATAACACATGTCCTTCACGGCTCACTGGGTGAATGTGGTTCCTGCACAGCCACAACACCAACTTGGACAGGTCCTCCACGCTCTCAGCCTCCACTGCCCAGACAAGTCTCAGTGGGCCCTCAGCATACAATATGTGCAGGGCACGGCAGTGTCACGCTGTTCTTCACATGGTTTGCCTTGGCAAAACGATTCACACAGGGGAGGAACTGCTAAAAGTCATTCGTAAAGAAATCGGAGCATGGCTTACTCCACGAAAACTGGAAATGGGAACCATGGTGACTGACAAGGGGAAGAACATATTGCATGCGCTGCGATTGGGAAGGCTGAGCCATGCGCCCTGCATGGCACACGTGTTCAATCTGGTTGTGAAGCAGTTCCTGAAGTATTCCCCCCATTTGCAAGACATCCTAACAATGAGAAGGAAACTTTGCATGCAATTCAGCCACCGCAAAGCACACCCTCCTTGAGCTGCAGCGTCAGAACGGTATTTCCCAACATAGTTTGATTTGTGACGTTGCCAGACGTTGTAATTCCACCCTCCATATGTTGGACCGACTATACGAACAGAGAAAAGCCATCACCAATTTCTTGATGATCCAAGCCGATAGGGGTACTCTCCTATGTAACTTCAATGTGAACCAGTGGCAGATTATATTTGACACCTGCCGTTTGCTCAGGCCCTTTGAGGAAGCTACATTATTAGTAAGTCACCAGGATTACGGGATGAATGACGTCATTCCACTGCTTCATTTCTTACAACACTTGTTGGAAACAATGGCTGGTCAGGGCACTGGAGAAGTGGAGCCTACATCTCACGGCCACATGAGCCCTGTGGGGGCTGAACTGGAGGAGGAGGGGGAGGGGCACAGTGGAGTACAGTTTAGGTTTCGCCAAATGGGTGGTTTTTCTAGTAATCTTACAGGAGAGCAGTAGCAGCCAGAGGATCTAGAAGGTTATGAGGAAGGTGAGACAGAGGACCCAGACACACCGTGGAAGTATGCAGTGGAGATGGGGGCAGGGAGTCCCTCCGAGTCACTCGCACAAATGGCACGATGCATGCTCACTTGCTTGCATAGTGACAGCCGAATTATCACCATTCCGCAGCGGGATGACTTCTGCATCTCCACCTTATTGGACCCTCGCTACTGCCACAAAACAGGGGCCTTTTTTTACACCCACTGAGAGGGAGGACAAAGTGACCTACTACAGAGGCATCCTATGTAGTCAGTTGGCCATCGGCCATCCTCTCGCAGGTCTGAATCGGGGGGCCCCCTGCGCTCACCTTCCACTGCCATGGCTTCTGGGGAGGGGTGGGTGGCAGGAGCAGTACCAGCTTCATCAGCAGCAGCCTGAGTCTACAGTCGCTGATGAGTAGCTTTCTTCACCCGCATAGTGAAGCAACTCATCAGCAGCAGGTACACCTGGAGCAGGACTTAACCCCTTAAGGACTGAGCCCTTTTTCACCTTAAGGACATTTTTAGCAATTCTGACCACTGTCACTTTAAACATTAATAACTCTGGAATGCTTTTAGTTATCAATCTGATTCCGAGATTGTTTTTTCGTGACATATTCTACTTTAACTTAGTGGTAAAATTTTGTGGTAACTTGCATCCTTTCTTGGTGAAAAATCCCAAAATTTGATGAAAAATTTGAAAATGTTGCATTTTTCTAACTTTGAAGCTCTCTGCTTGTAAGGAAAATAGATATTCAAAATAATTTTTTTTTTATCCACATATACAATATGTCTACTTTATGTTTACATCATAAAATTGATGAGTTTTTACTTTTGGAAGACACCAGAGGGCTTCAAAGTTCCGCAGCAATTTTCCAATTTTTCACAAAATTTTGAAAGTCGCTTTTTTTCAGGGACCAGTTCAGGTTTGAAGTGGATTTGAAGGGCCTTCATATTAGAAATACCCCATAAAAGACCCCATTATAAAAACTGCACCCCCAAAGTATTCAAAATGACAGTCAGCGTTTTAACCCTTTAGGTGTTTCACAGGAATAGCAGCAAAGTGAAGGAGAAAATTCACAATCTTCATTTTCTACACTCGCATGTTTTTGTAGACCCAATTTTTGAATTTTTGCAAGGGGTAAAAAGGAGAAAATTTTTACTTGTATTTGAAACCCAATTTCTCTCGAGTAAGCAGATACCTCATATGTCTATGTTAATTGTTCGACGGGCGCAGTAGAGGGCTCAGAAGGGAAGGAGCGACAAATGGTTTTTGGGGGGAAAAAAAACACATGGCATACCATTTTGGAAACTAGACCCCTCGGGGAACATAACAAGGGGTAATGTGAACCTTAATACCCCACAGGTGATTCACAACTTTTGCATACGTAAAAAAAAAAAAAAAAATTCCCTAAAATGCTTGGTTTCCCAAAAGTTTTACATTTTTAAAAAGGGTAATAGCAGAAAATACCCCCCAAAATTTGAAGCCCAATTTCTCCCGATTCAGAAAACACCCCATATGGGGGTGAAAAGTGCTCTGCTGGCGCACTACAGGTCTCAGAAGAGAAGGAGTCACATTTGGCTTTTTGAAAGCAAATTTTGCTCTGGGGGCATGACGCATTTAGGAAGCCCCTCTGGTGCCAGGACAGCAAAAAAAAAACACGGCATACTATTTTGGAAACTAGACCCCTCGGGGAACGTAACAAGGGGTTAAGTGAACCTTAATACCCCACAGGTGTTTCACGACTTTTGCATACGTAGAAAAAATAATTTTTTTTTACCTAAAATGCCTCTTTTCCCAAAAATTTTACATTTTTAAAAAGGGTAAAAGCAAAAAATACCCCCCAAAATTTGTAACACAATTTCTCCCGAGTACGGCGATACCCCATATGTGACCCTAAACTGTTGCCTTGAAATACGACAGGGCTCCAAAGTGAGAGCGCCATGCGCATTTGAGGCCTAAATTAGGAACTTGCATAGGGGTGGATATAGGGGTATTCTACGCCAGTGATTCCCAAACAGGGTGCCTCCAGCTGTTGTAAAACTCCCAGCATGCCTGGACAGTCAGTGGCTATCTGGCAATACTGGGAGTAGTTGTTTTGCAACAGCTGGAGGCTCCGTTTTGGAAACAGTGGCGTACCAGACGTTTTTCATTTTTATTGGGGAGGGGGGCTGTGTAGGGGTATGTGTATATGTAGTGATTTTTACTTTTTATTTTATTGTGTGTTAGTGTAGTGTAGTGTTTTTAGGGTACAGTCACACGGGCGGGGGTTCACAGTAGTTTCACGCTGGCAGTTTGAGCCGCAGCTCAAACTTGCAGCCGGATACTTACTGTAATCCTCCGCCCATGTGAGTGTAGCCTGTACGTTCACATTGGGGGGGGGGGGGGGGGAAACATCCAGCTGTTGCAAAACTACAACTCCCAGCATGTACGGTCTATCAGTGCATGCTAGGAGTTGTAGTTTTGCAACCGCTGGAGGCTCCGTTTTGGAAACAGTGGCGTACCAGACGTTTTTCATTTTTATTGGGGAGGGGGGTTGTATAGGGGTATGTGTATACGTAGTGTTTTTTACTTTTTATTGTGTGTTAGTGTAGTGTTTTTAGGGTACAGTCGCATGGGCGGGGGGTTCACAGTAGTTTCTCGCTGGCAGTTTGAGCTGCGACAGAAAATTTGCCGCAGCTCAAACTTGCAGCCGGATACTTGCTGTAATCCTCCGCCCATGTGAGTGTACCCTGTACGTTCACATTGGGGGGGGGGGGGGGGGGGGGGACATCCAGCTGTTGCAAAACTACAACTCCCAGCATGTACGGTCTATCAGTGCATGCTGGGAGTTGTAGTTTTGCAACAGCTGGAGGCACACTGGTTGTGAAACACAGAGTTTGGTAACAAACTCAGTGTTTTGCAACCAGTGTGCCTTCAGCTGTTGCAAAAGCTACAACCCTCAGCATGTACGGACAGCGGAAGGGCATGCTGGGTCTTGTAGTTATGCAACAGCCGGAGGCATACTACTTTGGCTGGGGATGCTGGGGACTGTAGTTATGCAACAGCTGGAGACACACTGGTTTGCTACATAACTCAGTGTGCCTTCAGCTGTTGCAAAACTACAACTCCCAGCAGTCAGCGACAGCCAACGGGCATGCTGGGAGTTGTAGTTATTCAACCAGCAGATGCACTACTACAACTCCCAGCATGCACTTTAGCTGTTGATGCAAGCTGGGAGTTGTAGTTACACAACAGCTGAAGGTACACTTTTCAATAGAAAAAATGTGCCTCCAGCTGTTGCAAAACTACAAGTCCCAGCATGCCCATAAGGGCATGCTGGGAGTTGTGGTGGTCTGCCTCCTGCTGTTGCATAACTACAGCTCCCAGCATGCCTTTTTTGCATGCTGGGAGCTGTTGCTAAGCAACAGCAGGAGACTGTCACTCACCTCCAACGATCCTCGCCGCACAGGTCAGTCCCTCGTCGTCGCCACCGCCGCCGCTGCTCCTGGGGCCCCGATCCCAACAGGGGCGCCGGGGATCGGGGTCCCCAGCACCAGGGGTGAACGTCCCGCACCCGCTCACGTCCTTCGGAAGAGGGGCGGAGCGGGTTGCGGGAGTGACACCCGCAGCAGGCGCCCTGATTGGTCGGCCGGTAATCCGGCCGACGAATCAGGGCGATCGTGAGGTGGCACCAGTGCCACCTCACCCCTGCAGGCTCTGGCTGTTCGGGGCCGTCAGAGACGGCCCCGAACAGCCTGTATTTCCGGGTCACTGGGTCACTGGAGACCCGATTGACCCGGAATCTGCCGCAGATCGCTGGACTGAATTGTCCAGCGATCTGCGGCCATCGCCGACATGGGGGGGCATAATGACCCCCCTGGGCGATATGCCGCGATGCCTGCTGAACGATTTCAGCAGGCATCGGGCACCGGCTCCCCTCTGGCTAGCGGCGGGGGGCCGGGATTTGACAGGACGTACTCAAACGTCCTGAGTCCTTAAGGACTCGGAAAAGGGGCCGTTTGAGTACGTCCTGCGTCCTTAAGGGGTTAAACCAGCAGGTGGTGGCATACCTTGACATGCCCATGCCAACACACCTTGAAGATCCATTGGACTTCTAGGCAGCCAAACTTGATTTGTGGCCGCAACTAGCAGAGTCTGCCCTGGAAAAGCTGTCCTGCCCAGCCAGTAGTGTCCCATCAGAGCGGGTGTTTAGTGCGGCGGGGGGCCATAGTCACCACAAGGAGAACTCGTCTGTCCACGAAAAATGTGGAGAGACTGACCTTTGTGAAGATGAATCAGGTATGGATCAGCCAGGATTTCCAACCATCAATGCCTGGTGCATGAGAGTAGATTGACCATGGTGCCACACCAACACTTCACAAATATGGATAGTGCCAAACAGATTTAAGGCGCTGCTCCCCAGTTACAAACATTCCTCTGCATCAGACCTTTTTTCACCCACCTTCGTCACCGGATACTGGTATTGCCACCCGCTGCACCACTCTGTCACCGGGTGTTTTTCAGGACTCCTGATGCTGCTGCCACCTCCAGGCTGTCTCATTCCGCCACTATATGGTCTCTTCTCATGCTTCAGCCAACTCCAGGCTGTGTCATTCAGCCACTATATAGTCTCCTCATGCTTCAGCCACCTCAAGGCTGTGCCATTCATCCAATATATGGTTTACTGATGCTTCAGCCAGCTCCAGTCTGTGTCATTTAGCAACTACATGGTTTAGTGATGCTGCTGGGCCTAGGACATTACCTATATATGTTTATGGTAGCACTAGGTACCATACATCTTCAATGGAAATTTCAAAATCCATATTTTATTCTTAGAGATTGTGAGGCCCTATTGTCTCCTCATCTGCCTCCAACTCCAGGCTGTGCCATTCAGCCACTATATGGTCTCCTCATGCTTCAGCCACCTCAGGCTGTGCCATTCAGGCACTATATGGTTTCTCCATGCTGCCACAAACTCACTATTCAGTCACTATATGGTCTCCTCATACTAATGCCACCTCCAGGCTGTCTCATTCAGCCACTATGAGGTCTCTTCTCATGCTTCAGCCAACTCCAGGCTGTGCCATTCAGCCACTATATGGTCTCCTCATACTGATGCCACCTCCAGGCTCTGTCATTGTGCTGCCATGTGACATGTGACTGCTTGTTAGATTTGGTCCTTTGTACCGGGACACTAAAACTTGGGAGTTAAATTTCACTTAAAAATTCCTCAATTTCAATTAAAAAATCTTACATTTCAATTTAAAAATCTTACATTTCAATTTAATAATCTTAAATTTCAATTTAATAATCTTACATTTCAATTTAATAATCTGACATTTCAATTTAAAAATCTTAAATTTCTATTTCTATTCAGCAACTATATGATCTCCTCATGCTGCCAACACCTCCACGCTGTGTCATTCAGCCACTATATGGTCTCCTCATGCTGCCAACACCTCCACACTGTGTCATTCAGCCACAATATGGTCTCCTTATGCTTCATGCGATTTGTAAAGGTCTCCGAGACACTAGTTCTCAGGAAAATAGTTGGAGGTTCCGATCGTGGTCATATGAAGAAATAGCCAGGCTCAATAGAGTTAGTAGTCAATAACTGTGGATTTTATTAGGGGAAATCAAGGATAACGCATTTCGAGGGTTGGGACCCCCTCTTCGTCAAATCCAATTATCAAAAAATAAAAAATGAGCATTTTTATAGATTTTACATTTTCTGCTTGTACGATAAATAGTCATGCTGCACCAAATTAATGATTATTTCACATCTGCAATACAGTATGCCTACTTAATGTTTCCATGATCTGATAAACATTATTTTACTTATTTAGAAGGTTTATAAGTTTAGCAGAAATTTTTCAGATTTTCAAGAAAATTTTTAAATCTGATTTTTTGGGGTCCAGTTCCATTCTGAAGTGGAATTGAGGGACCTGTATGTTAGGTGCCCCCTATTTTACCCCATTTTAAAAACTGCACCCCTTAAAGTAGTTGCAATGACATTAAAGAAGTTTATTAACCCTTTGCTTTCAGAAATGAAAGCAAAGTGGAGGCAGAATTTTAAAACTTATTATTTTTGCAGATTTTTCATTTTGATCCATATTTTTCTGTAACACAATAGGTGTTGACAAAGAAATACAACTCAAGATATATTACCAGAATTATGACGTATTTAGAGCTATCCCATATGTGGCCTTTGTGCACTACGTGTCTCTCACACATGCCTCAGACATGAAGGCATGCTGTGTGGATTTTGGGGCCTCTTTCATTGGTACCATTCTGGTACCATTTTTTTTTTGCGGGAGATGTTGACTTTTTGAGGGAACTATTTTTGGGTGTGTTTTGAGGTGTAATATATATATATATAAATTTATTTTATTATTTCTTTCCCATTTTTTTCAATTTTTTTTTTTTTACTATTACACACATAATTCAATATAGTACACATCTGTACCCAATTGAATTATGCCTATGTCTGTCAGTTTGACACTGACAGGCATAGGACAGCAAGCAGATCAGTCTCTACCTTAGGTAAAGACCGATCTGCTCCTGTGGCCATGACAACGGATGCCCACTGTCAGGCCTCTGGTTGCCATGGCAACATCAATGCTCTGATTTCACTGTGCAGACATCACTGTGTGAAGCTACGGAGGAGAGGGGGAAGGAGGAGACCTCCGCCAGATCTCTGCTATTGGTCCGTCTGTACTGACAGAACAATAGCAGCAGTCGTCGGCCGGGGACCACTGCGATTGATCCCTGGTCATCTTCAAGGAGGCTTGCCTGTGCAGCAGTCAAGCTCCATATACTGTCACAGCACCTGGCGGTGCTGTGACAGTTTAAATCCATCAAGTACATGTAGATGGTGATGCGGGAAGTCATCCCAAATCCCCACGTACATGTACTTGAAATTACAGGAAGAGGATAAGGAGCAGGCTCGGCTCCAGAATTGATTCATACACTGTTTCCCAATCACCAATGTTATTGTGTTAAACTATCATGCATAATAGAGTAGTGCAAATAATGGTAATGTGTCATCAGAAAATGACCTATTGTTTAAATTAAAGGGAACCAATCATGTGATTTTACTATATATAACACTGACAATGCATTAAATATAGAAAAATCTTTATCCTTACCATCCACGGGGGACATTTCTGCCCGCAGGGATGGTGAGGATATAAGGTTAAAAAGTCTCCCCTCCATCCCCTTAACGACGCAGGACGCAGGTGGTGCTTAACGCACCAGGATGTACATTTACGTCCTAGGCATAACCGCGAGCATCGGATCGATGCCCGGATCATGGGCGGCAGGTCCCGGCTGCTCATCGCATCCAGGGACTCGACCGTAATGGTGGCGGACATCCACGATCCCGCGGATGTCCGCCATTAACCCCTCAGATGCCGTAATCAATACAGATCACAGCATCTGCAGCATTGCGGACACTTAAATGGATGATAGGATCACCCGCAGCGCTCCCGCGGCGATCCGATCATCCAGCATGGCAGACGAAGGTCCCCTCACCTGGCTCCGCTGCCTTCCCGGCATCTTTTTCTCTGATCTGCCTTCCCGCAGACCAGAGCAGAAGATGACCGATAATGCTGATCAGTGCTATGTCCTATACATAGCACTGAACAGTATTAGCAATCGAGTGATTGCTATAAATAGTCCCCTATGGGGACTATTAAAGTGTAAAAATAAAAGTAAAAAAAGTAAAAAAATAAATTCGAAAAACCCCCTTTCCCAATAAAAACGTAAATTGTCCCATTTTCCCTATTTCACCCCCAAAAAGTTTTAAAAATATATTTTATATACGTATTTGGTATCGCCGCGTACGTAAATATCTGAAGTATTAAAATAAAATGTTAATGATACCGTACGGTGAACGGCGTGAAAGTAAAAATTATAAAAAAGTCCAAAATAGATGTTTTTTATAACATTTTATTCCTCAAAAAAATCATAAAAAATGGATTAAAAGTTCTATATAAGCAAATATGGTATCCATAAAAAAGTACAGATCACGGCGCCAAAAATTAGCCCTCATACAGCCGCTTATACGGAAAAATGAAAAAGTTATAGGTCTTCAAACTTACTAATTTGGTTAAAAAGTTTGCGATTTTTTTTAAGCGCAGCAGTAATAGAAAAGTATGTTATCATGGGTATCATTTTAATCATATTGACCCAAAGAATAAAGAACACGTCATTTTTACCATAAATTGTACGGCGTAAAAACAAAACCTTCCAAAATTTGCAAAAATATTAGCATAATTTCACCACACAAATAGTATTTTTTTGGTTGCGCCATACATTTTATGGTAAAGTGAGTGATGGCATTACAAAGGACAACTGGTCGCGCAAAAAACAAGCCCTCATACTAGTCTGTGGATGAAAATATAAAAGAGTTATGATTTTTTGAAGGTGAGGAGGAAAAAACGAAAACGTAAAAATTGAATTGTCTGCGTCCTTAAGGCCCAAATGGGCTGCGTCCTTAAGGGGTTAAAGGGGTGCTCCAGTGGAAACCTTTTTTTATTAATTTTTTTAAATCAACTGGTGCCAGAAAGTTAAACAGATTTGTAAATTACTTCTATTAAAAATCTTACTCCTTCCAGTACTTATTAGCTGCTGAATACTACAGAGGAAATTCTTTTCTTTTTGGAAGACAGTGGTCTCTGCTGACATCATGAGCACAGTGCTCTCTGCTGACATCTCTGTCCATTTTAGGAACTGTCCAGAGCAGCATATGTTTGCTATGGGGATTTTCTCCTACTCTGGACAGTTCTTAAAATGGACAGAGATGTCAGCAGAGAGCTCTGTGTTCCAAAAAGAAAATAATTTCCTCTGTAGTATTCAGCAGCTAAGAAGTACTGGAAGGATTAAGATTTTTAATAGAAGTAATTTACAAATCTGTTTAACTTTCTGGCACCGGTTGATTTAAAAAAAAAAAAAAAAGTTTTCCACCAGAGTACCCCTTTAAATAGTCCCCTGGGTGGAGAGCTATACTTACCTAGTCCCCGTATTCTCAGTTGTAATTACGCTCCCTTGGAGTGATTGACAGCCCAGGCACGGCCCGAGTCATTACTCTGCTCAGACTTCTTAGGGAGCAGAAATGTGAAGCTTGCTGATTACAGGGGAGAAGATCGCCCAGGGGCGATACCACATATGTTTATGTTTATTTTTGATTATATTATTTTATTTTAAAAAATGGAAAAAGGGGTAATTCAAACTTTTATTAGTGAAGGGGTTAATTCACCATTATTAACTCTTTTTTTTTTACACTTTTTCTTTAGTCCCCTTAGGGGGCTATAACATGCAATCTTGTGATTGCATACACTGTTCATTGCTGAGCTTTGACTCAGCATTGATCAGGGTTATCGGTGCTCTGCCGCTCTAGCCGGCCATGGCTGGCTGGGGACTTCAGAGCACCAACTGGATGACGAAGAGGCAGGTAAGGGACCTCCTGCCGTCCACTGATCGGGACCCGCAATTTTGCCGCAGATGTCCAGATCAGCTCTGCTTAGCTTACCGGCAATGTTAGATCCTGCATTTAGATGCCACAATAATTTTGATCGTGGAATCTAAAGGATTAATGCCAGGCACCAGCCGATCGGCAATGCCCAGCATTAACCGGGGGTCCTGGCTGCTGATAGCAATCAGGACCTACCGGGTATGAAGCACGTTCAGCTCCTGAGCACACTTCAAACTGTGTTACCGGGACCTGGGCATACAGATATACCCTTGGTCCTTAACTACCAGGATGCAAGGGTGTACCTGTGTACCTGTGCCCTTCATCCTTAACAGGTTAAAAATACTGAGCAAAATACTGTCCAAAATACTGTGTGTGAGCCCAGTTTAAATGATTATTTTCCAGAAGTTTTGAGATCTCTGTTGTGCAGGAATAAACATTTTTAGATCTTTATATTGTGCATTATAAAACAGCCACCCTGCTTTGTTTCAGAGAAGCCTGTATTTTAGTAGAAGTTATGTATAGATTCTTCTTTGGCATCCTGACAAATTTTCCTAGCAGTTGTGACTGAAATCTTTGTTGGTCTACTTGACTGTGGCTTGAAATTAACATAACTCTTGATTTTTAATTTCTTAATGTGATTTCAAATAGGACTGATTGGCCTTTTTTAACCTTTTGAAAATATTTTTTGATACCTTTTCTAATTCTAAAAAATAAATGTTTTTATCCACTGATAATAAGACAAAGAACACAGTCTTTATTGCCATCTCAATTTGTCCGTGTTAATTCAAGTGTTTATTATTAGCTCAAACTTTAAAGTGACCCAAACAGCACTATACTCACCACAGTGCACTGGCACTGTCCCACTTTGTGGGCATTGTGCATGGGCATTGTGTTGCTATGCAGCTAGTGTGCACTGATGGCTTCATCCGATTTCTGCCATTCCATTCAGGTTGCTGAGTTTGTCCCAGCAGAACCCTCAACCACACCTTTGTGGCTAACCCTCTCCATTCTGTGCTCTGTTGCTATGTAACACTATATTACCTTTTGGGCTGCTTTTATAAATTATGTCATCATGACTTGTTATTTAAAAACCCTAACAAGCATTACACCCAGGGGTCAAGTCCTAGAAAAAAGTGTGGGAACCCAAGATTTCTAACCCAACATGTGATAGTGACATCATCACAGGTCCTACATCCCCAGCATCTAGCAGTCCGGGCCAGGGGAGGAGATGGAGGGGAAGAATAACTCAGAGGTCGGTCCTGCAGGACTAGTGTAACAGGGACAGCGTTCCTCCTCTGGAAAAAACAAAGGAACGCAGTTCCTGTGCGTTCCTGCAGGACTCGATCCCTGATTACACCCCTTGACTGCGTAGCAATATTCTGTTAACAATTGCAGTTTCTGCAATGAGAACCTTGAAGCAAAATCTTCCTTCTCTTTCTTTTGTCTTATATTTATAGGCATGCCATAAAAGCCACTCATTTTTAAGAATAGAAAATGTCACAAAATGTATACACTGTCCAAAGGATAGGTCCTATAGTATATTCATAATAATAACAATAAATAATAATAATAACTACACTTAAATATGTGAAAATATCCCTTTCCCCAGTGATGTTCACAATAGCCCAGATTTATCAAAAATGTTCTAATATGCCCACAGCAACCAATCACAGATTAGCTTTCATATCCTAAAGAGATCTGGTAAAATGAAAGCTAAGCTGTGATTGGTTGCTATGGGCAAAACCAAACAGTTTTTATTTCAGGCCGATAAATAAATCTGGCTCACTGATTCTTTTCTAAACTGATACCTAGATATAAAAGATATAAACATAAATACTGAACTCATTTCTTTGTTTTGCTGATTAACCAGGAAGTTTGTACAGTAACATATATACACACAATCTATGTAAACACTTTATCCATCACTTTGAATAACTCTTTAAAGTAATTGGTTGTTTTGGATCATTCTTTCTATTTCAGGGCAGCAGAGAAAGAAGATAATGTGGTAGCAACAAGGTAGGGTAATTGTAAATATTGTACAATGATATAGATTACTACTTAACCCAACTGAGTAATTCCTACTCTCCTTTATTCTAGCATTCCACAGGCAGAAAATGTGTCTTGTAAATGAAAGTTTGGAAACCAGATGGATTTAGCTCACCTATTTACCAAGAAACCATCCACAATCTGCAATTGAAGCTTCCTGTCTGGATTTTCTCCTTCAAAAACTTTTCAGTGAACTCAAAAAAATTGTTTCAAGTCTCAAATTTAGTGTATTGCCATTTTTTCTGTGATATTTATGTATTCTTACCAATAGAGTGTTGATTTTTCCTTCCTAAATAGCAGACCAACATGTTAAGGCTTTTAAGCTTTTGAACATGTAGAGCATTTTTCCTCATGCATGTATGCATGTTTGAGGGATTCCACACCACAATATGTTTCATTTATAACAAAAGACTAAAGAGAAATGTCTCACGGGAACAACTGTTGATAGAATTTTGAGAATAGACCAACGGTCAAGATCACCACGGTCAAGATTTGCAGCAAATAAAGCTGATTCAAATATTGGGGAACCAGTAAAGAAGAAGAAATGAAGACATTTTAAGTACTTCCTTATCTCTTAAAGGTATCTTTGGAAGCCTCCTGATGACTTCATGATGATACACATGTATATTGAAAGTAAGGGGCGAATGAAAACACATATTTGAAGTAAAATTTCATTTGTTTAAAAACAAACAGAAAGTTAATGGGATACTCCACCCTAGACATCTTATCCTCTATCCAAAGGATAGTGGATAAGATGTCTGATCACGGGAGTGCCGCCGCTGGAAATCCCTGCGATGTCTCCTGCCACACTGTCATCTGCTGTATGGAGCAAACTTCGCTCCGTGCCTGATGACGAGCAATACAGGGGTCGGATAATTGTGATGTCACGGCCTGCCCCCTTAATGCAAATCTATGGGAGGGGGCGTGATGGCCGTCATGCCCACTCCCATAGACTTGTATTAAGGGGGCGGGATGCCGTCATGTCCCAAGGGGGCGGGATCATGACAGGGGGTGCTGCAGGATAGATCGCGGGGGGTTCCCAGCGGTGGGACCCCTGCCATAAGACATCTTATCCCCTATCCTTAAGATGTCTAAGGGCGGAGTACCCCTTTAAGGATTCTCATCCTTAAAATCATTTTTGTGAAGACTAAATATCATAATGTCATCAAAGTTTGTAACGTATGGTACAGATGTATCTAGTGTATGAAATGTTAAAAATTAATTTGCATTTCAATTTTATAATTGTGTAAAAATTAGTATTAGTAGAAAACATGAGTAAGACAACTTGGACATGGATGATCACTTTGTATGTCTACTATAGAACACTGTTTAAAGGGTTACTCCGGCGCTTATACATCTTATCCCCTATCCAAACCATAGGGGATAAGATGCCTGATCGCGGGAGTCCCGCCGCTGGGGACCCCCGTGATCTTACACGCGGCACCCCGTTTGTAATCAGTCCCCGGAGCGTGTTCGCTCTGGGTCTGATTACCGGCGACCACAGGGCTGACGGCGAGTGACGTCACGGCTCCGCCCCCATGTGACATCACGCTCTTCCCCTCAATGCAAGCCTATGGTAGGGGGCGTGACAGCTATCACGCCCCCTCCCATAGGCTTGCATTGAGGGGCGGAGCGTGACGTCACACGGGGCGGAGCGTGACATCACACGGGGCGGAGGCGTGACATCACACTCCGTCGGCCCTGTGGTCGCCGGTAATCAGACCCGGAGCGAACACACTCCGGGGACTGATTACAAACGGGGTGCCGCGTGCAAGATCAAGGGGGTCCCCAGCAGCGGGACTCCCGCGATCAGGCATCTTATCCCCTATCCTTTGGATAGGGGATAAGATGTCTAAGCACCGGAGTACCCCTTTAATATTTCCCAACTAGAATTCTACATACTGTAAAACATTACGGTAAGATAGCAAATAAATTGCATTGTTGTGATCTTAAAAGGGTACTCGGTATGCTCCACAGGAAGTTATTTTCTTTAAAAATGTCTTTTTTGTCTGACCACAGTGCTCTCTGCTGACACCTCTGTCTATCTCAGGAACTGTCCAGAGCAGGATAGGTTTGCTATGGGGATTTGCTCCTACTTTGGACAGTTCCTGAAACAGACAGAGGTGTCAGCAGAGAGCACTGTGGTCAGCCTAAAAAGAAATTCAAAAAGAAAAGAACTTCCTGTGGAGCATACAGCAGCTAAGTACTGGAAGGATTAAGATTTTTAAATAGAAGTCATTTACAAATCTGTTTAACCTTCTGGCACTAGGTGATTTTTTAAATAGTTTTTCTCTGGAGTACCCCTTTAAGTTACCTGAATTATAGTTTTAAAGCTGCTGCTCAGCTACACTGTTAAAGAAGTTTACATCACGTTTTGCCCTTAGATGCCAGTATATGTCGACAAAAAAAAACATTTGGGAAACATTTGGGACTGAATATAGTCACTAAAACTCCACATCATATACAAGAAGAAGGAAAGCCCAAGTTGCACTACTGTAATATAGGTAATGCTATCAACTCAAATGAAACAATAAAGGATACCATCAGTGGGTCAATAGGCATAAATGGGTCCCTCGGCGGTGCTAGGACAAATGATAACCAGACTCATAAAGTGCAATACAAGTGAAAAAATGTAATCCTGCACTCACCGCATAGGTACCGACTATTCTGCTCCTTCTCCCGGATCCTCCGTCATCTCAGCAGACATCCATGGCGTGGGGCGCTCAGAGGCGACTGCCGGCGGTTTCGCGCACAGTGATGATGCGCTTCTTGGCCGGAAGAAACGCATCACAGTCTATTAAACTGAACAGGCCCACTGGGAGTGCACTGCAGAATATATTGGCATATAGATTGCAGGCGGTGTGTAAGCAAACATGGTGCAAATTATTTAGACCCTAAGACAAACAGCTGAAAAATACCAGCTTTGAAGCATAATACCTTATCAATGTGTTTATAAGGTTACTCATTATTCGGAGACATATTTGTAGTTTCACATTAATTATGCATTCTTTGGAAAGACCACCCCCTAGAAGACCAGAACACTTTTTTGGGTAATTTTGTGTGGTCTCCTCAAAGAGATTTTACTGTATATTGAAGCTGTATAAAGGTGGCCATATTCTTATGCTTTTCGATTACATAGTTATATAAATTGGAAAATACCCCCATTATCTTTTTCCATTTAGATTATTTGATTCTGATAAAGAAACCCTTTTGGCTGCTGTGATTGGCTTTTTCTTCCTGACACACCATGAGCAGATTGGATTTCTTATTTTCTATTTCTTTACAACTACTTATCATAAAACAAGCATTTACGGTCTCTTATAAGTTATATATCATTGCATATGATCATGTTTTGTATGTTTTTGTGCAGATTCTAATGTATAAAAGTGACTAATATCAACCCCTCTATGCTGCATATGTCTGTACAGTTATTCTTTATAAACATAATTCTACTAATTCTAGATTTCTGGATTTTCAATGGATTATTTTTCTATCTGAAATCTAAATTAAGAGGCTATGAATTAACATAACTGCCAGAAAGTTGCTCCATGCTCAAGAAATTTTAGTCATATGTTGAAGGCTTTGATACTATATGAAGGACATATGTATAATATAATAATGAAACCCTTGATGTAAAAAAGACAACTAAGATTTGTATGTTTACCATGGTGAATAAAATGCCTCATTCTATGTAAAGCATAGCAATTTAATTCACATTCATCTCAAGGTAAATTTAGGATAAAATATACATTTTTAATTACATTATAAACATATATATTGTCTATATAAATCTTAACCCCTTAAAGACCAGGGTGTTTTCAGTTTTTGCACATTCGTTTTATCCTCCTTACCTTTAAAAAATCATAACACTTTCAATTTTGCACCTAAAAATCCATATTATGGCTTATTTTTTGCGCCACCAATTCTACTTTGTAATGACGTCAGTGATTTTACCCAAAACTCTACGGCGAAATGGGAAAAAAAATCATTGTGAGACAAAATTGAAAAAAAACGCCATTTTGTAACTTTTGGGGGCTTCCGTTTCTACGTAGTACATTTTTCGGTATAAATGACACCTGATCTTTATTCTGTAGGTCCATACGAATAAAATGATACCCTACTTATATAGGCTTGATTGTTTCGTACTTCTGAAAAAAATCATAACTACATGCAGGAAAATGTATACGTTTAAAATTGTCATATTCTGACCCCTATAACTTTTTTATTTTACCGCGTATGGGTCGGTATGAAGGCTAATTTTTGCGCCGTGATCTGAAGTTTTTGACAGTACCATTTTTGTATTGATCGGATTTGTTGATCACTTTTTATTCATTTTTTCATTATATAAAAAGTGACCAAAAATACACAATTTTGGACTTTGGAATTTTTGGGCGCGTACGCCATTGACCGTGCGGTTTAATTAACTATATATTTTTATAATTTAGACATTTCCGCACACGGCGATACAACATATGTTTATTTTTATTTACACAGTTTTTTTTTTTATGGGAAAAGGAGGGTGGTTCAAACTTTTATTAGGGGAGGTGTTAAATGATCTTTATTTACTTTTTTTTTCACTTTTTTTTTGCAGTTATAGCTCCCATAGGGACCTATAACATTGCACACACTGATCTTTATCATTGATCACTGGTTTCTCATAGGAAACCAGTGATCGATGATTCTGCCGCTTGACTGCTCATGCCTGGATCTCAGGCACTGAGCAGTCATTCGGCAATTGGACACCAGGAGGCAAGATAGGAGACCCTCCTCGTGTCCTACAGCTGTTAAGGACGCTCCCTGAGATAACCGGCATGGTTTCACTTTCACTTTAGACGCGGCGTTCAACTTTGAACGCCGCGTCTAAAGGGTTAATAGCGCGTGGCACCGCGATCACTGCCGCGCGCTATTAGCCACGGGTCCCTGCCATTGTTAGAGGCCAGGCCCAACCCGCTATGACGCTGGGCCACGTCGTGGCCCCACGTTATAGAAAGGGAAAGGATTCCGGACGTACCGGTACGTCCTTGGTCCTTAAGGGGTTCATTATAAATTGAAAAATAATAATAATTATATATATATATATATATATATATATATATATATATATATATATATAAAACTCAATGTGTGTGTGTATGTATTTGTGTGTGTGTGTGTGTATGTATTTGTGTGTATGTTCAGCATCACTTCCAAACTGAAGATATTTTGATAAAACTTGGTACATATGTTACTTATATGTCAACTACAAACATAGGATAGCTCAATTTACCCTACCCACCCCCATTTGCGAGGATTGGGGTTTTTGTTCAAAGTCCCATGCAAGTCTATGGGAAATGTATGTTCCAGCATAACTTCCAAATGGCTGGAGATATTTTTTTTATTAACCTTAGTACACATGTTACTTTTATGTCAAATAAAAATATAAAATAGTTAAATTAACCCTAACCTACTCCCTTACATGAACGATGGGGATTTTGTCTTAAAGAGTAGCTATCACTAAATAAAATTTCCCTATTCCCCCTCCCCATCTGTCCCTGACACTAACTACATCTATCCCTGTCTTTATTTTCCCCAAATCCCCATAAAATTACCTTCTTTTGCACAGCTGCAGGAGCTCAGAGTTGAGCTCTCTGGTGAGGGAAGGAAGTGGGCGGCCCCGGCAGGCGCGACGTCATCTGAAGCCTGGCCGGGGCTCGCTTCCGCCCATCTCCTCTCTCTCCTGCAGCTCGCGCTGCAATGAATAGGAGAGGGAGATGCCGGGGGCGGGGATATTTAAATTTTGAGCACAGATTTTGAGTTTGTATAGGAATCAGGCAGAGAGCGAGCACAGCGCTCGTGTGCGTGGCACACCAAATTTAAATATCCCCGCCCCCTGCATCTCCCTCTCCTCATTCATGTGAATGCGCATTTTGGACCACGCTGCCCGGCCAGCGTTGGTCCGAACTTAATCAACGTCAGGGGGAGGGGGGGGGGGGGGGAAGTAATCCTGAGCCATATAGGGTGACACCTAGTGGTCAGGTTTTCAAATGTAAAAAAAAACATGTAAAACATTATTTTTTTTAAGTAAAATATATTTCAAACATTTTTCTTTTTGCATAATGTAGTTAATAAAAAACATTTATTTTTTATGAGAGTACCCATTTAAGTCCTATGCAAGTATATAGGACTTCCAGTACCTTACTTCACAAGCTCTGCATCTTTTGGTGAGTGCGTCAGTCTGGCCACACCTCTTCCGCATGCCACACCCAGGATATGAGGATGGGATATGAGGTCAGGATATGAGGTCAGGATATGAGTTCAAGTACTTCCTCCTTTGTTGTTTTTCCTCCCCCACAAGGATTAGGTAGGAAAAACCAGGCAACGCTGGGTACTCAGCTAGTATATATATATATATATATATATATATATATATATATATACTCATTGATAGAGTAGAGTTGAGCAACTTTGGGTTGACAGTGGCTCGCTGAATTTTCAAAAGGTGGTAATAATAGAAGAAGGGATGAAGAACACATGACGTGTTGGTGCCTTAACCCCTTAAGGACGCAGGACGTAAATGTACGTCCTGGTGCGGTGGTACTTAACGCACCAGGACGTACATTTACGTCCTAAGCATAACCGCGGGCATCGGAGCGATGCCCGTGTCATGCGCGGCTGATCCCGGCTGCTAATCGCAGCCAGGGACCTGCCGGCAATGGCCGACGCCCGCGATCTCGCGGGCGTCCGCCATTAACCCCTCAGGTGCCGGGATCAATACAGATCCCGGCATCTGCGGCAGTGCGCGATTTGAATGAATGATCGGATCTCCCGCAGCGCTGCTGCGGGGATCCGATCATTCATAACGCTGCACGGAGGTCCCCTCTCCTTCCTCAGTGCGGCTCCCGGCGTCTCCTGCTCTGGTCTGTGATCGAGCAGACCAGAGCAGGAGATGACCGATAATACTGATCTGTTCTATGTCCTATACATAGAACAGATCAGTATTAGCAATCATGGTATTGCTATGAATAGTCCCCTATGGGGACTATTCAAGTGTAAAAAAATATTTAAAAATATGTAAAAGTAAAAGTAAAAAAAATCCCCTCCCCCAATAAAAAAGTAAAACGTCCGTTTTTTCCTATTTTACCCCCAAAAAGCGTAAAAAAATTTTTTATAGACATATTTGGTATTGCCGCGTGCGTAAATGTCCAAACTATTAAATAAAATGTTAATGATCCGGTACGGTTAACGGCGTGAACGAAAAAAAATAATAAAAAGTTCAAAATTCCTACTTTTTTAATACATTTTATTAAAAAAAAAATTATAAAAAATGTATTAAAAGTTTTTTATATGCAAATGTGATATCAAAAAAAAGTACAGATCATGGCGCAAAAAATGAGCCCCCATACCGCCGCTTATACGGAAAAATAAAAAAGTTATAGGTCATCAAAATAAAGGGATTATAAACGTACTAATTTGGTTAAAAAGTTTGTGATTTTTTTTAAGCGCAACAATAATATAAAAGTATGTAATAATGGGTATCATTTTAATTGTATTGACCCTCATAATAAAGAACACACGTCATTTTTACCATAAATTGTACGGCGTGAAAACGAAACCTTCCAAAATTAGCAAAATTGCGTTTTTCGTTTTAATTTCCCCACAAAAATTGTGTTTTTTGGTTGCGTCATACATTTTATGATATAATGAGTGATGTCATTACAAAGGACAACTGGTCGCGCAAAAAACAAGCCCTCATACTAGTCTGTGGATGAAAATATAAAAGAGTTATGATTTTTAGAAGGCAAGGAGGAAAAAATGAAAACGTAAAAATTAAATTGTCTGAGTCCTTAAGGCCAAAATGGGCTGAGTCCTTAAGGGGTTAAAGGGGTACTCTGCTGAAAAAACATCTTATCCCCTATCTAAAGGATAGGGAATAAGATGCTAAATCGCGGGGGTCCCCACACGATCTCCGCTGCAGCACTACTATCATTCGGTGCACAGAGCGAACTCCGCTCTGTGCACGATGACTGGCGATGCCAGCCGCCCCACCCCTTCCATTCACATCTATGGGCTGCAAGCTTTAGTCTTCTGGACGCCCCCACTGCCAGGCCCAGAGATCGCGGGGGTCCACTGTGGTGGGACCCCCACGATCTAACATCTTATCCCCTATGCTTTGGAGTGGAGTAACCCTTTAATGAAAGGTGGAAGTACTGGGAACTCTGAGATGACATCAGGTTAGCCCAGAAAATCCTGCAGCTATCAGCAATATTACATGACCACAGGTTATCCAATCAATACCTTGCATTATGTGCATTACAGCTCCCAAGCCACTAAGGACAAAGCATAGGGGTGGGTTTAAGAGGTTAATAAAGCCTCATGCACTGCATTAGGGCTGTAAATTTGGAGAGAGAGACAGCTGAGAGAGAGCCAAGACTACTGATCCCAGAAAGCCTTCACAAATCCTATAAAATTCCAAAGCAAGCTGAGGGAAGCACATACAGTGACCTCCTGTCACCTCCTGCTGTATCCTGCCGCCTGCACCGCCACCGCTGCTGCCGCCGATACTGCTGCTCCTGTTGCCACCACCGATCCCAAGGGGACCCCCGCCGGCGCCGATCTCCGCCATCCCGATCGCCACCCAGCAGGGTCGTGATTGGTCGGTCGTTCCGTGCCACCTCACTCCTGCTGGGTAAGGGTGAATGGGGCTGTCTCGGACAGCCCCATTCACCCTTTTTCCGGGTCACCAGAGACCCGATTGACCCGGAAAAGCCGCAAATCGTTGGTCTGCGATTTGCGGCGACATGTAGGGGTCTCGGGACCCCCCCAGGGGTTTGCACGGGGTGCCTGCTGATAGATATCACCCCGGTCCGGTCCCCGCCCGGCGAGCGGCGGGGACCAGAATTCCCACGTGCGTATCCATACGCCCTCAGTCCTTAAGGACTTTGAAACGGGGGCGTATGGATACGTATGGCGTCCTTAAAGGGGTACTCCGGTGGTAATTTTTTTTTACTATATGGCATCTTTGTAAGTTTTGTTTTTTTGCAATATACATGTGTTATATGTTTTGGCAGCATGTGTGTGTTTTGCTTACCTGTTTGTTGGGCAGGAAGTTCTGCAGTTCAGAGGGTTTTCTTTTACTGTTGTCCACAGTTCTGAGTCTGTTGTGGACAAGATGTCACAGCTTTTCTTTTTTTTTCTCTGTCTGCATGTGAAAAATAAGCCACGCCCCCTCATCTCATCCAGCTGAGTACACAGCTCCTCACCTCCCCTCCCCCCTCTCTGTATTCTAAGGACGCAGGTCTGCACAGGAGAAGGACCTCACAGAGAAGATAAGTGTTATCTGAAGGGGAGGATGAGAAGGTGCACGGGCTGGGGAATGTATGGACTGCAGGGGAATAACTCTCATACTGGGAATGATCTCTATATGTGAAGGTGGAGGGGGGAATCCTGAATGACACATGCTGGGAGTTGTAGTCCCTGTTGTGTGTGTGTGTATGCTAGTGTTTACAAACCAGTGTGCCTCCAGCTGTTGCAAAACTACAACTCCCAGCATGCCCTGACAGACTTTGGGCATGCTGGGAGTTGTAGATTTGCAACAGCTGGAGGCACACTGGTTGGGAAACACTGTTCTAGCCTATTCAGCATACACATCATGTTACACCAGTGTTTCCCAACCAGTGTGCTTCCAGCTGTTGCAAAACTACAACTCCTAGCATGCCCAAAGGCTGTCAGGGCATGCTGGGAGTTGTAGTTTTGCAACACCTGGAGGCCCTGTTGTGTGTGTGTGTATGCTAGTGTTTACAAGCCAGTGTGCCTCCAGCTGTTGCAAAACTACAACTCCCAGCATGCCTGGACAGACTTTGGGCATGCTGGGAGTTGTAGTATTGCAACAGCTGGAGGCACACTGGTTGGGAAACACTGTCCTAGCCTATTCAGCATACACATCATGTTCCACCAGTGTTTCCAAACCAGTGTGCCTCCAGCTGTTGTAGAACTACAACTCCCAGCATTCCCTGACAGTCTTTGGGCATGCTGGGAGTTGTAGTTTTGCAACAGCTGGATGTGCATTGTTTCCCAACTAGGGTGTCTTCAGCTGTATCAAAACTACTAACTTCCAGCATGCCTGGACAGCTTTTGGCTGTCCGGGCATGCTGGTAGTAGTAGTTTTGCAACACCTGGAGGCACCCTGGTTGGGAAACACTAGCATATGCCCTACAGAGGTGTGGTGAACTACAACCCCCAGGAGACTACAGAGGCAGCATGCTGGTGTTATACCACAGACTGAACACTCCCTTTTGTGTGTGTATGACAGTGTATCCCAACCAAGGCTGATTATATTAGTGTGCTGTGTATAAGGGGGCCGACCCGGGAAAATAGTAGGATGGGTAAAGGGCGGAACAAACAAACGAGAAAGAAAAAGGAGCCGCCGCAAACCAGCAAGGCATGTGGCATGCTGGGACTTGTAGTTTTCAGCACAGCAAGAAACAGGAAATAGAAGCAAAGATAGGAAAACAAAGTGGTGGATAAAAAGACAACAAAGAACGGAAATAGAGTCGCTAAACAACAAGAATAGAAATGAAGCAAAACAAATAGGGTAAGTCAAAAACGGAAAAACACGTTGACCACCGGAGTAACCCGTTAAGTTTCAAGTCCAGACGCCTATGTCCTGAAAGTATATGAATGCAGGTGTTTCTGTAGGCACCTTGTATTGTTTGATTGGAGCATATTTATAGACCGGCTGGTCAAGTGACTTATTCCAAATCAGGACAATGTGGCGGATGATAATTCTAAACATAGTTTAATGTGTGGAATTCTGTTTGGGGAAACAAGTTTTTTTTTTTGGGTTGCCCAAGGATAACCTATAAGTTAAAGGGGTACTCCGGTGAAAACCTTTTTTCTTTTAAATCAACTGGTGGCAGAAAGTTAAACATATTTGTAAATTACTTCTATTAAAAAAAACTTAATCCTTCCAGTACTTATTAGCTGCTGAATGCTACAGAGGAAATTCCTTTCTTTTTGCAACACTGATGACATCACGAGCACAGTGCTTTCTGCTGACATCTCTGTCCATTTTAGCAACCATGCATAGCAGATGCATGCTAAGGGCAGCATGGTGACTCAGTGGTTAGCACTGCTGCCTTGCAGTGCTGGGGACTTAGGTTCAAATCCCACTAAGGACAACAATAAATAAAGCGTTTTTATTATTATAGTAACGTCAGCAGAGAGAACTGTGCTCGTGATGTCATCAGAGAGCATTCCAAAAAGAAAAGAATTTCCTCTGTAGTATTCAGCAGCTAATAAGTACAGGAAGGATTAACATTTTTTAATAGAAGTAATTTACAAATATGTTTAACTTTCTGCCACCAGTTGATTTAAAAGAAAAAAGGTTTTCACCGGAGTACCCCTTTAATGGTTCAAATTTCCACCCTCCTTACACCAGTCTCCATTAGGGCATACACTTTGTTCTGGCCCCTGTTAATATAATACTACAACACGCTATACCCTCTGAATATAATACTGCCACACACTGTACCCTCTGAATATAATACTACAACGCACTGTACCCTCTGAATATAATACTGTCACACACTGTACCCTCTTAATACAATACTGCCACACACTGTACCCTCTGAATATAATACTGCCACATACTGTTCCCTCTGAATATAATACTGCCACACACTGTACCCTCTGAATATAATACTGCCACATACTGTTCCCTCTGAATATAATACTGCCACACACTGTACCCTCTGAATATAATACTGCCACATACTGTTCCCTCTGAATATAATACTGCCACACACTGTACCCTCTGAATATAATACTGCCACACACTGTACCCTCTGAATATAATACTGCCACACACTGTTCCCTCTGAATATAATACTATCACACACTGTACCCACTTAATATATTACTGCCACACACTGTACCCACTGAATATAATACTGCCACACACTGTACCCACTGAATATAATACTGCCACACACTGTACCCACTGAATATAATACTGCCACACACTGTACCCTCTGAATATAATACTGCCACCCACTGTACCCTCTGAATATAATACTGCCACACACTGTACCCTCTGAATATAATACTACCACACACTGTACCCTCTGAATATAATACTGCCACTGTACAATACTGACAATGTGGTGGATGATAATTTTAAACCTAGTTTAATGTGCGTATTTCAAAATAAATATTGCACTTTTAACCATATTAGGGTGTTTGGGAAAACAAATTTTTTTTTTGGGGGGGGGGGGGGTGGTTGTCCAAGGGTAACATAAGTCAGCAGAACATAGTGTGATCATACCCTAGTAAAACCGACTGTAACCTGTTTTTCGATGCACAAGAAATAGGGCACTAGTGTGAATAATCTCATAAATCTTATTAAAGGGCCAGCTGCATAAATTCTTGCACTGTTTTTGATAGGACATGAGGAGCACGGCTTTATTGTGTTGCCATACACAGCAGAGTGTATATTACTCCAATTCCTCAAACGTCACAGGGGTCCTACAGCCAAAGAAACCTGGTGTAAAGCTAGCACCTAGGAGCCCTCACATACGGGCGCTCCACACATGGCTACAAAGCACCCAAGACATTGCCCTAGGACTAACTCGTGGTTTGTCCGGAACATTCCTTGAACTAAGGTGTAAAACGCGACATTTCTTCCTTCTACTACATCCTCCAATGTCTCGTTGTCCGCCGAGGAGTGGAAAATTCATGACATTTTCTCCCTTCAGCCATTACTAATTTAGGCAAAGAGCACGCTGCCCACCGCTATTAATACCGACAGCATGACCGTGACGAGCGGCTAACAGGTGCTCAGCACTCGGCGCTTGCGTACACGGCGTCAACCCCCATCCCTCCGCTAATTGGCTGCCGCCTTTTCGGTCTGAGTGACGTCGGTAGAGACGGAGTATATATTAGGATGGGGCGGGAAATTTTCTCAATGAGTTAGTAACTGGAGTGTTGTGAAGCAGATCTACCGGCAACATGCGGCGAATTATCATTGGTATAGGCGGGTAAGTCGCTATGTGTATGCTGAGTGATAGTTCTGATTGTGGGATACCCGGAGTTTTTAGTATTTGTGGGGGTGCCTGGAGTAGGGAAAGTGTAGTAGGTCACAACTGGGGCGCCAGCCTACGGTATGTCATAGTAATGGAAACTATTTGTTTTCTTGTAACTTTATAGTAAAGTTTGGTGCGGCGGCAGTTCGCTGGTCTGGGCGCGCCTGTCCTGGCGGGAGATTTAAACCGGCGGGTGACAGGCGCGCGCGCCCAAATCCCTGTCACAGGGTGGTCAGACCCATCCCGCCCAAATCCCTGTCAGTGGTCCACTCCTTCCCGCCATGGGGATTCAGCCTGAACTTGTATTTTATAGTTACTCTTATAAATATTTAGTGATGACTTTTAATTTCCTATAGTCAAACGTTTCTAAAAGCCATAATGTTTAATCTTGCCTGTTAACGTATCTATAAAGTATTTATATTATAACTTACCCAGCGACTGTCTGACAGAAATTCATTGCCATGTAATGGTATACTCGGTACTGATAGGTGGCAGTTTTTCTAAATGGTCACTGTCAGATGCAAAAACTTGAAAATTAGACCTTTTGTAATATGATTAACCCCTTAAGGACATAACCAATCTTTTTCATTACCTCCTCACCTTTTAAAAATCATAACTTTCATATTTCCATCCACAGACCCATGTGAGGTTTTTTATTTTTTTTGTGACTGATTGTACTTTGTAATGAGAGCACTCATTTTACCATAAAATGTACAGCACACCCAAAAAATTTGTGAGAAAATTAAAGAACTGACATTTTGGAGGGATTTGTTTTTGTGCTGTACACTTTAACAATGAAGTGTTTTCTTTATTCTGTGGGTCAATATGGTTGCAATGACCCATAACTACATGCTTTTCTATTGTACTGCTTTAAAAAAAACTTATTTCACAAGTGTTTTTAAATTTCCCTATTTTGACACCATGTAATGCTCATTTTTCCATGTGAGGGATATTTTTTTTTTCTCTTTTGCACAGTGATGTGTTTGGTATTACTTTTGCGCATTTTTTTGTAAGAATGGGACCAAAACATCAATTTTGGACTTTTTTTTTACGTTTATGCTGTTCACAGAAAGGGATCAATTACATTATATTTCGATAATTCGAACACTTACACATGTGGCAGTACAACTTTTTGGGGGTAAAATGGGGGGCGATTAAAATTTTTATTGGGGAGGGTGCTTTTTCCACTTTTTTTCTTGTGTAAAAACTGGAATTGAAAAATTGTTGCTTTCTGAAATACATGTAAAACATTAGCCCGTGTTTGTTCAGGGGGTGGGGGAATAAGTTATGGCTCTTACAAGATGAGGTGGAAATGCAAAAAAAAAATTAAATTTCCTGTGTACTCAAGGTCAAAATGGGCTGAGTCCTTAACCCCTAAACAAACTGCACGCTTTATATACATTGTAGCCGTGTGACAGATCTATGAAGCTTCATATCCTTTCGGTCCCAGCTGCTAACAGCAGCCAGGATCCACAGCTAATGCCAGACACTGGCGATCTTGTTGATGCCTGGTATTATCCCTTTAGACACCACAATCAAAGTTGATTGTGATGGCTGAAAAGCCAAAAATACGCTCCTGGCAGCTGAGCTGGTCTTGGGAACATGGCAGGCAAATCACAATGTCCCGATCAGCTGAGGATGGCGGGCCCTTACCTGCTTCCTTGCCATCCGATTTGGTTCTTCATGGCTCCAGTCAGCCTCAGCAGGCTGAAGCAATGGAGTACCAATAACACTGATCAATGCTATACTATGGCATAGCATTGAACAGTGTATGCAATCTAATGACTGCATGTAATAGTACCCTATGGAGACGAAAAAATTGTATAAAAGTGAGAAATTTACCAATAAAAACTACATACTATGATGCAAAAAATGAGCCCTTATATCGCCCTGTATTTGAAAAACAGGGGTCGGGAGGGCATTTTTTTAAAACATGTTAATTTTCGTTAAAAATGAAATTTTTAAGTGAAAAATAAAACATACAAGTTTGGAGTCACTTTAATCCCGTGGAACTACAGTTAATCACTTTAATCCCGTTGAATCTCAGTGCTGTGCTGCCTGTCCTGGGTATGTCTGATCTGAGGTCTTATAGGGAGTTGTATAGTATAGGGGAGCAGGATGCGCCATGGTCTTATAGTGAGTTGTTTGGGGGGGGGGGGGGGGGGGGGTTGCACCGTAACAGTGTTTTCACACAGGGTGCCACCAGTTGTTTCACCACTACAACTCCCAGCATGCCCTGACAGCTAATAGATGTCAGGGCAAGCTGGGAGTTGTATTTGTGAAACAGCTGGAGATACTTTTTAGGAAAACAATCATGTCCTGTATAGATGAGCTATGGGGCGGAAGTGTCGGCCCCAGCAGGCATCAGTGACTTCACGCCTGCTGGGGAAGTTTGCCTGGCAAGTGACCACACTACCAGGCAGATAAAAAGGCATGTTTAATATAGTGTTGGGGACCCCCATGATCATGCACGCGGCACCCAGTTTGTAATCAGACCCGGAGCGTGTTCGTTTCGGGGCTGATTACCGGCGACCGCAGGGCCGGCGGCGTGTGATGTCACGCCTCCGCCCCATGTGACATCACGCTCCGCCCCTCAATGCAAGCAGACGGGAGGGGGCGTGATAGCTATCATGCCCCCTCCCGTTGGCTTGCATTGAGGGGCGGAGCGTGACGTCACACGGGGGCGGAGGCGTGACGTCACACGCCGCCCGAGGCGTGACGTCACACGCCGCCCGCCCTGCGGTCGACCTTAATCTGACCCGGAGCGAACACGCTCCGTGTCTGATTACAAACGGGGTGCCGTGTGCATGATCACGGGGGTCCCCAGCTGCGGGACTCCCGCGATCAGGCATCTTATCCCCTATCCTTTGGATAGGGGATAAGATGTTTAAGCACCGGAGTACCCCTTTAACCTTTCTAATATAGAATAAGAATTTTTATTACTTTTTTTTTTTTTTTTTTTTTTATAGAAATCATGGCTTTGTCCAAGCTGAAGCAGACATGGACAAAGTCCAGTAAGTGAGGGTGGATTAGTACTCTTCTGTGGCCTCTGTCTGATGGCATTCCTCTGTGGGCCCTCCTCCTGTCTGGCGTTCCTCTGTGCCCCCCCACTCCTGTCTGATGGTCAACTTACTGGACTGTCTATGCCTGTGCTTCAGCCTGGACAAGCAATGAATTTATAAGCCATGATTTCTATAAAAAGTTAACTTTCTAATATACTTCATTTAAAAATGTAATTTCTGTTGTGCTTTTGAAATTGTGCATATGTCCCAAAAGGAGTCAGTAGGTGACTCTGTACTGCCATAGGAGTGAATGGGGTCAGCTGCTTCCGTTAACCATATACGTCAGCATCCAGTTTGTTGGGATGTTGACTAATACAATTAACAGGGTCAGGAACGCAATGTGCATCTATCCTTATTCCACTTCATTGCTGCTGTTTACGGCGATGTTTATGCTTACAAAGTGCTCCTTTTTATTAGTGATGCAGGCTAGTTTTAACTAGTCCAGTGATTCTATATAATCTGCTTTCAAATTTGAAAGGGCAATTTGTGAATGTCTTTTCTTGGCAGTACATACTGAAATCTGCTTTGGTTTTGCTGTTACCAGGTGATAAGGTTGACCCTTATGTCTCTGCTGACTGATATATTAAAGGAGAACTCCAGACCATAATTGTCCCCCATAGTGCCGGCAGTAAAAAAAATTTAAAGATGTACATACCTTCCTCCGCTCCCCTGGTAACCGGCTTCGGCCTCTGTCGCAATCCACTTCCTAGTGGTCGGATGAATCAGCCAATCACCAGCCGCAGCGCAGTCCGACTCGGCCGGCGATAGGCTGAGCGGCAGTGTGAAAACGCTTCATCGCTGGCCGAGTCGGACTGCGCTGCGGCTGGTGATTGGCTGATTCATCCGACCACAGGCAACCAGGAAGTGGTCGGAGCCGGTTACCGGAGGCCCTGGGGGAGCGGGGGATGGTATGTACATCTTTGTTTTTTACTGCCGGCACTATGGGGAACAACTTTTATGGTCTGGAGTAGGGATCGACCGATATCTATTTATTTTATTTATTTATTTTTTTAGGGCCGATAATCAAGGGAGGTTAGGGCCGATGGCCGATAACTTATACCGATAAGCTGGTATAAGTTATCGGCTATTTATCCCCCCGCGACACCGCTGCAGATCATTGATTTAAAGCGGGCGCTTTAAATCAATGTACTGCAGTGGCTTTTGCTGTGCCATAGACCGCCGCCACCACCCGCTTCTCTCCCCTTGCTTGTCTGGGGGTCCCGAGTCCTATCACCGCCACGCCCCCTACCGCCACACCACATCGCACCCCCCCAGCCCCATTGCCTCCCCCATCCCTGGTTTTATAATTACCTGTTCTCTGGGGGCCCGGGGTCCACTCTACATCTGGCTCCGGTGGCATCCTCCTGAGCCACAGCGTAACGCAGGATGCTGCAGGAGCCAGAAGTAGCGTGGACCCCGGGAACAGGTAATTATAAAACCAGGGATGGGGGAGGCAATGGGGCGGGGGCGGGGCATTATCGGCCAGGTAATTGCCGATACCGATAATGCCCATAATCGTCATTATCTGCCAAACCGATAATCGGTCGATCCCTAGTCTGGAGTTCTCCTTTAATACTAATATGCCATTGATGCTAGAGAAAGATATTTGTTAAACTACCCATAAACCAGCTTGCTATTTGCTTTCAACTAAGAAACCTTGGAATGATGCCAGGAGGCCCAAGATGAGATGTCAGAAGTAGAGATGAGCGAACTTACAGTAAATTTGATTCGTCACGAACTTCTCGGCTCAGCAGTTGATGCCTTTTCCTGCATAAATTAGTTCAGCTTTCCTGTGCTCCGGTGGGCTGGAAAAGGTGGATACAGTCCTAGGAAAGAGTCTCCTAGGACTGTATCCACCTTTTCCAGCCCACAGGAGCACCTGAAAGCTGAACTAATTTATGCAGGAAAAGTCATCAACTGCCGAGCCGAGAAGTTCGTGACGAATCAAATTTACTGTAAGTTCGCTCATCTCTAGTCAGAAGACTAAACATTTTGAGGAAGATATAGGTATAGAAGGGCAAAGATCTGTGATTTTCCAGTATGAGAGCAAGAGGGCTGCATAAATTAACTTTGGCAAATAAAGAAATGCTAAATATGCTAATATATACAGAGATTAAGCTCAACTAAACAATCAATGTAACATGATTACTTCAACGTCATAACTAAACCTCCCTTTTTTGTCAGATGTAAATACAATTTACTTCCGTGTATTAAACAAACTCTTTGATAACTCTGGGAACACTACTGAGTTTCCTGCTGAGGAAAGTTTTTATAAAAACATTGTCTAGTGTGAATTTGCTTATGCGGCCCTCAGCAATATGCAGCAGCGGTCACTCACATTTTAATGCCTCACCTAAAGCCGTCCTTGACAATGACACTGCACATCACTTTCTCTTTAGTGTTACAAATGGTGGTAAGACCACTCTGACGAAAAGGCTCATTGGTGCCCTTCCGAATTGTTGTGTGGTCCATCAGGATGACTTCTTTAAGGTAGGTATAACCTCTCTACATGCCATGGTATAACCTATAGTAACTATTGTTTCTAACTGTACTACACTAGGCTTTTCTTTAGCACTTCAGTTTTCCATTTCAAATGTTTGCATGCAAGGCAAATCTCATTTGTTGGAATGAGCGACCAGAGTCAGATAGTGACTCTGGCTCATATTTGCCCTGTATCTGGTTTACTTGAACTCCACCCCCTCCCCACAGACGATTCCAGTCCCCATGTTGACAAACCGTGGTGTGAACGCACCCGAACAGGCTGTTTTTATGGAATTCTTGAGTATTCTGACATCTTGTTTGGAGATGCAGTATTTCTGTTCCAGTCTTCTGTTTTGTTTGTGCGTCAGCTGCATTATTTGCAGCATTTTTATTGCTCACTATGTTTCAGCTGCCAGATCAGATAGAAGTTGGTGAAGATGGCTTTAAACAATGGGATGGTAAGAACAGTTTTCGCTGTAGGATGCAGTAATGTATATAAAGTATCATTTTTATTTCAATGTATTTGCTTCTAGGCAACACTTTTTTTTATTAATTTTGCTATATTTAAACTTACAGTGATCACTTCCATTGATATGGAAGCAATGGTGAATACAGTGACTGCTTGGGTTGAAAATCCTGTCAAGTTTGCCCGATCACATGGAATTGCCCTATCATGTTCTTCAGAGTTGGATGATGTGCAAATACTGATTTTGGAGGGTTTTCTTCTATATAATCACAAGTAATAATCTCATTTATTCTATCAAAATGCATTTTTAAAATCACAGCCCACCCTATTCTGTTTTTGTTTGTTGTTTGAGCAGAAGCTAAGCACATTTCATATTCTAGACTAGGTAATTTTTTTTCTTACATTCTCTGTACAGTTTCATTAACATTATATCCTAAGGGTTTGTTCACATACAGGATCTGCTGCATATTTTGTGCAGCTGATTTTACTACCCATTAAAGTTAATGGGTAGCAAAATCAGCTGCGCAAAAATATGCAGCAGATCTTGTACATGTGAACGTATGGCCTACTAAGAGCCACAACTTTTATTGTTCCATCTGAGGGCTTTTTTTTTTTTTTTTTTTTTTTTTTTGGCGTGACAAATTGTACTTTGTAATGACACCTTTTCATTGTACCATGGAAATATATGGTGAAAAAAAGTTGCTTAACTCTCAAGTCTTAGAGTATGTTCACACTGCAGAATCTCCGCTTGTGGAATTTCGTCAGGTGGCCGCCGCTGAAAATACTTTGGCAGTAGGACTGCAGGGCACTGCGCCGTCACCATTGATGGCTGTGCAGAACTGCTGAAATTCTGCAGTGTAAATGGGACTCGTGGGAGACCCATTCACTGCGAAATTCCCCAGTGTGAAGGGCAAGGGCTTGCGTGTACATATGAATCGGCGTCCCCCCGCACTATTGGTCAGTACCTGTGGTTAGTGCGGGAGTGAACGTGACAGTTTTCCTTTAAGGACATGCAGAGTTTTCCTTAAGCCACTCCTGTGTTTTGGCTGTGTGCTCTTGGGGTCATTGTGGGGCATTTATCATTGTTTGAAAGGGTGCAGCAAAAGTGACTTTTTATACAGAAGACTTCTAAAGCTGCTTTACTATATGGTTGTTTGGGTTCGAAAAAATAGCATTTTGTTAATGCAACTGGCCTCCGAACATTACTAACCCATGCCACCTAAGGGATGTGGAATTCCTATCGCCCGACGCCCGGGACATGAGAAGCTGTGCATTTGTCTTCTCTCCCCTGCTCTGCAGATGTGCGGGGGGGAGATGAAGGAGCGTGGCTTCTTGCTCCCCATGCAGACCTGCGTCCTCTGCCTTCACTCTTCCCAGCTGTAGATTCGGAGAGCTGAGGGGAGGAGGCGCGTCTGCACGGGGAGATGCATGCAGTGCTCACAGGGGAGTATGGAGCGGGCTCGGGATACCTGCCCGCTCCATACTCTGCAGCCCCTGGCTGTTCTCAGTAGCCGGGGACCGCAGCTAATAGCCAGCATGCGGCGATCGCCGCGGCTGGCTATTAACCCTTTAGATCACTGCTGTCAAAGCTGACAGTGGCGTCTAAAGGGACATGTGAATGCTCCCTGGTGGGCTAGTGGGGTGGATCAATAGAACTCTATTCATCTGTCTGAGGAATCTAATGATTCCTCATAAGTGTAATAGTGTTAAAAAAAAAGTTTTAATAAAAGTTTGAAAGACACACATTAACCCAGTGGTCTTCAAACTGTGGCCCTCCAGATGTTACAAAACTACAATTCCCAGCATGCCAGGACAGCCATTGGCTGTCTGGGCATGCTGGGAGTTGTAGTTTTGCAACATCTGGAGGGCCACAGTTTGAAGGCTGCTGCATTAACCCCTTCCATGTTAAGTTCAAATCACCCCCTTTTCCTATATAAAAACATGTAAACATATTTAGTATCGATTCGTGCGTAATTGTACGGCCTATTAAAATATAACATTATGTATCCCGTACGGTAAATGTAAAAATACCAAACCACAGATTTGCAATTTTTGTAATATCCCGTTAAAAAGCGATTAAAAAGTCAGAGCAATACCAAAATGGTACCAATACAAAAACAGATTATGGCGCAAAAAATGAGCCCTCATACATCCTGGTATGTGGAAAAAAAATAAAGCTACAGGGGTTAATAAATGGCAATTAAAAAAAAAATTTAGAAAGTCCAGAATTGGTGAAACATGACATGTAAACGATACAAATCTGGTATTGCTGTAATCAGGCAGCCTAAAGTATAAAACTAACATGTTATCTCAACCACAAGGTAAATGGCGTAGAAAAGAAAACCACAAAATCTGCAAAATTATATTTTACTATTATTTATATATATATATATATATATATATATATATATATATATATATATATATATATATATATATATATATATATATATTATATATATAATATTTATTTATTATTTTTTTTTTTTAGCGAATAGTGAAAAATTAAAAGGTGTCATTATAGTAGGTAGTTATGGCTATTATAGGACGAGGAGGAAAAAAAATCAGAGCGTAAAAGTGAAAATTGGTCCGGACAAGTGGATAGTCATGAGGGACAAGTAGATTTTGCTCCATTTTAGTTCCGTGGACAAGTAGTTTTTTTATAAAATTTCTGCACCTCCAACCACACTTAATAATTCTCTGGATTCAGCACAGGCAGGTTTCTAAGGCTAAGTCCACACTACGGAATTTCTGCCTGCAATTCCATATTGAAATTGCAGGCAGAAATTCCGCTTACTAAAATGTACTGTAGTGAATGGGTTTCCATTCACACTTCATCATTTTTGAAGCTGAATTGGTGGATGGAAATTCCGCTTTAAAATTTCCACCTGAAAAATGGCATTGCTCATTCTTCAGGCAGAAATACTTATGGAACACATTGCAGTTGGAATCTACAGGCGGAAATTTTCTGTCTGGAGATTCCGCAGTGTGAACCTAGCCTAACAGCCAAAGTGATAACAAAAATCATAACTTTGGTGCATGACAGACAAAACCAAACAGGCTGACCACCTTCCAATAAGAAAAAATAAGGTGACTTTACAAAGACAGGTTAACTTTCACCCATTCTGAGATTTAGAGCACTCTTGTGTTTAATACTTCTGTACTTTGGTCAGGGTGGAGGGAAACTTAAATGGAGTAGTCGCCTTGTCCCAACTGCCTAACACCTGTGCAGCATGATGCTGCCACCATGCCTTAATATAGGTATGGTATTAGGGTACGTTCCCACACAGCGTATTTTGTTGCGTATTTGGTGCTGCGTATTTTCCTACCCATTGACTTCAACAGAGAAAATAAAATACGCAGCAGAAAATACGCCGTGTGGGAATGTACCCTTAAGCAGAATTGCAGTGTCCAGGGAGGGGGAAGGGTTACATTTTAAGGGTCTGTGGTGGGTCTGAATACTCTTGTCCATGTAACATTTTGGTTGGGTCTTTGGTTTTAATTTGCAAGTACCAGGCCTCAACATTTGTGGAAAAGTGAAGAGGTCTTAAGGCTTTCTGAATGAATGCACAATATAAAGTGGCAACAAGGACTTTAGTCTGCATATGCACATGGCGGAGATGCAGGATTCAAATTTTTTTATTTGAAGGAATTAATTGTTCAGTTAAATTTATTCAACGGGTCTTTATTTTGAAAGCATAATACAATGTTCACTTTTTCAACAGAACACTAGAGGGGCTTAGAGACTAACTTAAATGGGCACTGTCAGATACAAAAACTTTATGTTGTAAAGCATGCAATTGCTTTAATTTGTCTTTCTGCCTGCTATGGACACATACTAGTCCTGCTGTGTCCACAGTAGAAGTCTCACATGGAGGAAAAATCCTCCCACTGTCAGCTTGTGTCCCTCTACTGTCAGTGAGGACAAGCTGGGAGTTGTAGTTTTGCTAATGCTAGGGGAGATGTGAGCAGATGGCATATTGAGGGAGGGGGTGGAGACCTGCAGTGAGGCCACGCCCTCTCCCTTTGAGTGGAATTAAGACTAGTGAGCTAAATGAAGTGTAATTAAAAAAAGGTGCTAGACACAAATTAGATGTACATGGTCAGGATTAGGTACTGAATGATGTAATAAAAAATTTTGTTGGATCTGACAGGTACGCTTTAAATACTGTCTTGCAGGTCACTAGCAGACTTGTGTTCGGAACGTTACTATTTAAGTATTCCATATGAAGAGTGCAAGAGGAGGCGAAGGTTGGTGTTATGTGTATGTGAAAACAAAGGGACAGAGGTCCTTCAACACTTAATGTACAGCCCAACTTGTTCTAGTTCTTTACAGCATGCAGCCAAATTTTAGTAAGTCTTTAAACATTCTAAAAACTTATTGGGGGAGTTTTATCCAAACCTGTCTAGAGGAAAAGTTGAGTTGCCCATAACCAATCAGATCCCTTAACCATTTTTCAGAGGCCTTTTCAAAACTTATCTGGTTGCTATGGGCAACCTTTCCTCTGGGCAGGTTTTGATAAATCTTCCCCATTGAATTTCTAAATATTGAGATTTACAGTATGCCTCCCATGTAATGCTTTAGGCTGGGTCCACACTACGTTTTGTCCCATACGGGAGCGCATACGGCAGGGGGGAGCTAAAAGCTCGCGCTCCCGTATGTCACCGTATGCGCTCCCGTATGTCATTCATTTCAATAAGCCGACCGGAGTGAAACGTTCGGTCGGCTCATTTTTGCGCCGTATGCACTTTTACAACCGGACCTAAAACCGTGGTCAACCACTGTTTTAGGTCCGGTTGTAATAGCGCATACGGCGCAAAAATGAGCCGACCGGACCGAACGTTTCACTCCGGTCGGCTCATTGAAATGAATGACATACGGGAGCGCATACGGTAACATACGGGAGCGCGAGGTTTTAGCTCCCCCCTGCCGTATGCGCTCCCGTATGGGACAAAACGTAGTGTGGACCGAGCCTTACCCTTTCAAAGTGTAACTAGCACAATGCATGCTTTACATTGGATTCACAGCTTCACACAGAACATTTGCACAGGTAGAAATGTTCTGCAATGAAATGAGTGTTCACATGTGCATATTTTGCTGGCAGATTTTCCGCATTGAAGTTAATGGGCAGCAAAATGTGAATGTACCCTAAATCTCTGCAGATTTCAGTCTGTAACTGCAAAATCTGCCACCACCCATAGAATGGTTAAATAATCCTGCATGTGTCTATGGTGTCTTGAAAGCCTTCATTTTTACATTGCATAGATTATGCAGCAGGAGATTGACTAGTGTCTGATTCTAATGGAACTAAGACAAGATTTCCATTTTGGTTGGTGAGGTCCCAGTTGTATGAAGTCTTACCCATCTTGTCACTAGATCCTGCCTTTTTTTTTTTTTTTTTTTAATGCATTTTTTTTTTCTTTCCCTTTAGTGGCAGAAATTATACTGTCCCGGATCCACCAGGATTATTTGATGGTCATGTCTGGCCGATGTATCTGAAACACAGACTAGAGATGGAAGAGAGTGGTGTGAGTGTTGGTATGTGTTTGTTATTAAAACCAATTGCTGTGAACATTTGTGTAGTCTTTTCTGGTTTAGCACGGTTCCCCTCCATGGGACCTAGGCCTCTCACAGTGCTAAGAATACAATGTATTGTGGCTTTAGCAATCCATTAAGAGAATGCGTTTCCACAATTATAATATGGATCTGGAGCTAACCCTGATCAGCTTCAGTTGTCTGAAGCGGACAAGCTTGTTGAAAACCTTCCCTCATTTTACTTGACAGTAATCAAACTAGCTCCAAATGTACAACCAACCCATGGAGCCATGTTACATCTTGTAAATGGAGTAACTTTGTCAAATGTTCATTTAAGTTTAATATGTTTAAAGATCCATTTTTATTTTTTTTCCCTCTCCATTTGCCCCCTTTAATAGTTCCTATAGATGGCCTGCTCTCAAAGGATGAAATATTCACCAAAGTATATACAGATATCCACAACCGGTTCTTGAATGCTTCGTAGGTATGTCTGAAGTACATTCAATTTTTGACATTTGGCTTAGTAGTGATAAACTATATACCGTATACTCGTATAAGCAGAGTTTTTCAGCACGATTTTTCTGCTGAAAAATGCCACCCACGGCTTATACTCAAGTGAAGAAAAATCGCTTTAGGCATACCGGGGGGGGGGGGGTTTGAGACCATCCGCATTCCTGTGGGGAGGGTGAGCTGGTCCGGGCTGTCAATCTTAACCAGGAGGCACTCTTCTCTGCTAGACTAGTGGCGCTGCATTGACGCTGCCACGCAAGGATGTCCATGATGGGCAGACATGTCAGGGGCGTCCCTGCGCACGGACATCCCTGCGTTGTGGCATCAATGCAGCGCCACTAGTCCGAGGATGGCCCGGAGCAGAGAAGGCCTCCCGGTGAAGATGGACGGCCTGTACTGGCTCTTCGACGGCCTGTACTGGCTCTTCCTCCCACCGGAATGTGGACGGTCATTGCAGTGAAGATGGACGGCCCGACTCGCCCTCCATGGATGGTCCTTCAGCTACTAGAGCAACAACTGGTTAGGTAAGAAAACGAAAGGGTGGAGGGGTCTGGGTGATGTCATATTGATGGGGGGGGGGGGGGGGGAAATGATAGGGGGATGATGTATTTCCCACCCTAGGCTTATACTTGAGTCAATAAGTGTTCCTAGGTTTTTGGGGTGAAATTAGGGGCCTCTGCTTATATTCGGAACGGCTAATACTAGAGTGTAAATGGTAAACTTTTTTTTTCCCTTTTGTAGGACTCGCAACTCGAGGTCTTTTAATGCAGCCTCCTACTGCCAACTCTACAAACCTGAAGCCTGTAGTGTTGAACTGAGGACTTTTGTATATATTTTTTTTAACTTATTCAGTTTTGGTGTAAACTATTTTAATTTTTTTTATACAATAAAGCTATATGACCTGTTTTTATTGACGACTAATTATATAAAACCAGTACAATTATACCATTAACTGAAGTCTGTCATCATTTAGTTTTATATAAATGTTTTTAGGTACCATATACACTCAATGCACACTACTCTGGTCTAGACGGCTCAGTCTTGCTTAACTAATTTCTGCCTTTAATGTTTGAACCAGTGAAAAAAGTCCACGCTTGTTACTGATACAATGACAGCTTATGCACCTATTTCCATTGAGGAAGGTCAGCCAGTGGGTGCTTAAGATATTTATGGTCTAGGCTAACCATAGCAAGGGGCAAATAACCACAGCTCCACTTCCATTTCTCAAATTGCTGAGTGGTTTTGATTGTCAAAGCAGAAACTGTCTCATGCAATCTGGGCCAGGATCTGTGAATATAATATACAATATGTAGCTGAATAATAGAGTAAAAGGATAATTTAATTGGGAAGATTATAATTGACATTAGCCTTTAGTAACCTGATGGTTGCTACTAACATGGATACTAGGTATGATGCATGTCTTGTTTAGCATCCTTTGGAACACTTGCCCTCAGATGTAGCAGCTGTCATGCCCCCTTCCCATAGCCTTTCGTTGAGTGGGCGGGCGTGACGTCACGAGGGGGCGGCCTCGAACACTTAAGCCCGCACACAGCATTCGGAGTAATAAACTTCCTGACGCTGTGAGTGGAGCTCCGGAGGGCAGGGGAGAACCCCTTTTTAATCCTGCACATTCTAGGATAAAATTTAGCAATCTGGCAGGGATATTGCTGGGGAAATACTTGCTCTGCAGGTGAGCATTATCCTGCTAAAAAAAAAGCCAGTTGGAAGCCCTGACATAAGAGGCAATACAAATGGTTGCAGAATATCTTGCACATATCCCAAGCTGTTGGTGACACTGATATACTATGGCTTCCCAGATCATCCCACCAGCAGTTGGGACATAGTGTTGCTTCACAAAAAAACTAAAGATCAAAGTACACACCACAAAAGCCTCCTTGCTTGTCCATCGCTTAGCAATACACGCAAGCTCTATTTCTATATTGTAGCAGTCCGGGTTTCTCGTTCACAAAATATTATGGTGGGGGAATACTTAGCATTAGTTTTATTAAACAAATACCAATTCTTGCATTTGCAGTAACAAGATGTAGCACTAGAACAGTCCTAATGTAGTATTCCCACTAGTAGATTTACAATTTTTTTTTTTTTTGATAGTGAGGTTTTTTGAGGGGGGCGGCTAACATATACTATTCACACTACAATGTCCAACCAATGGCCATTCTCAATACAAATACCTCCTATTACAAAGACAAAGCCATATCACAAAACCATGGAGACCATTCTACACCAGTCTCCCCAGAGCCTGATCACCTGCCCACACAAATTACTTGATGTGGCATTCACTCATCACAAGTCCAATACCAGTGTTGGCTGGCACTGCCAGAATGTCTGGTGCCCATGGATAGAAAGTGTCTGTAGAAGGAGGATCCTGGCCCTAGTGAATATAACACTGCTTTTTAGTTTTTTGGCATGCACATAACAGCAGATAAATGTAGCACAAGTTACGACTGAGTAGCCTTAAATCTACATTAGACATGGCTTGTGTCAGAGGCTCATAATTAGCATATTAACCCTAACAGGATAAACAAAACAAGTAAATTCACATGCTTGAATGTAGAGAATCACAATCTATTCAGGGATGTCTCTGCAATGAAAAATCATGTTAAGTCACATATAGTAAAATAATAAACAAAACATACAAATCTATGAATTACACAAACTAATCAAATCACTGTTCATTCCTCTAGGTTCCAGGGTGGCCTCTTCCATTACCCTTCCCATAGCTTTCACCACCGCCCCATCTGGAGCGGAGCCGGTGCCCGATGCCTGCTGAAATGGTTCAGCAGGCATCGGGGCATATCGCCCAGGGGGGGTCATGATGACCCCCCCCCCCCCCCCACCATGTCGGCAGTGGCTGCAGATTGCTGGGCAATTCAGTCCAGCGAGCCCCAAACAGCCATAGCCAGCAGGGGTGAGGTGGCACTGGTGCCACTTCATGATCGCCCTGATTCGTCGGCCGGGACAATCAGGGCGCCTGCTGCGGGTGTCACTCCCGCAACCTGCTCCGCCCCTCTTCCGGATGATGTGAGCGGGTGCGGGAAGAAGACCACGGGAGCTGGGGACCCCGATCCCCGGCATCAATGTTGGGATCAGGGCCCCAGGAGTGGCGACGAGGGACTGACCTGTGCGGCGGCGTGGAGCAGTAGGAGGTGAGTGACAGCCTCCTGCTGTTGCTTAGCAACAGCTTCCAGCATGCAAAAAGGGCATGCTGGGAGCTGTAGTTATGCAACAGCAGGAGGCAGACCACCACAACTCCCAGCATTCCCTTATGGGCATGCTGGGACTTATAGTTTTGCAACAGCTGGAGGCACATTTTTCTATGGAAAAATACCTTTAGCTGTTTGTGCAAGCTGGGAGTTGTAGTGGTGCATCTGCTGGTTGCATAACTACAATTCCCAGCATGCCAGTTTGGCTGTCTGTGACGGAGTTGTAGTTTTGCAACAGCTGAAGATCCAGCATGCCCTTCCGCTGTCCGTACATGCTGGGGGTTGTAGCTTTTGCAACAGCTGAAGGCACACTGGTTGCAAAACATTGAGTTTGTTACCAAACTCGGTTTTCACAACCAGTGTGCCTCCAGCTGTTGCAAAACTACAACTCCCAGCATGCACTGATAGACCTTACATGCTGGATGTTTCTACCCCCCCCCCCCCATGTGAACGTACAGGGTACACTCACATGGGCGGAGGTTTACAGTAAGTATCCGGCTGCAAGTTTGAGCTGCGGCAAATTTTCTGCCGCAGCTCAAACTGCCAGCGAGAAACTACTGTGAACACCCGCCCGTGCGACTGTACCCTAAAAACACTACACAAATAAAATAAAGTGAAAAAACACTACATATACACATACCCCCACACAGCCCCCCTCCCCAATAAAAATGAAAAACATCTGGTACGCCACGGTTTCCAAAATGGAGCCTCCAGCTGTTGCAAAACTACTCCCAGTATTGCCAGACAGCCACTGACTGTCCAGGCATGCTGGGAGTTTTAGAACAGCTGGAGGCAGTGATTCCCAATGAAAGTCCCTAATTTAGGCCTCAAATGCACATGGTGCTCACTTTGGAGCCCTGTCGTATTTCAAGGCAACAGTTTAGGGTCACATGGGGTATCGCCGTACTCGGGAGAAATTGTGTTACAAATTTTGGGGGGGTATTTTCTGCTATTACCCTCTTTAAAACTGTTAAATTTTTGGGAAAACAAGCATTTTAGGTAAAAAAAAAAATTTTTTTTTTTTTTTTACATATACAAAAGTCGTGAAACACCTGTGGGGTATAAAGGTTCACTTTACCCCTTTGTTACGTTCCCCAAGGGGTCTAGTTTCCAAAATGGTATGCCATGCGTTTTTTTTTTGCTGTCCTGGCACCATAGGGGCTTCTTAACCCCTTAAGGATCGGGGGGTTTCCGTTTTTGCATTTTCGTTTTTTGCTCCTTGCCTTTAAAAAAATCATAACTCTTTCAATTTTGCACCTAAAAATCCATATAATGGCTTATTTTTTGTGATACCAATTCTACTTTGTAATGACGTCAGTCATTTTGCCCAAAAATCTACGGTGAAACGAAAAAAAAATCATTGTGCGACAAAATTGAGAAAAAAAACGCAGTTTTAACTTTTGGGGGCTTCCGTTTCTACGTAGTAAATTTTTTGGTAAAAATGACACCTGATATTTATTCTGTAGGTCCATACGGTTAAAATGATATCCTACTTATATAGGTTTGATTTTGTCGTACTTCTGGAAAAAATCATAACTACATGCAGGAAAATTAATACGTTTAAAATTGTCATCTTCTGACCCCTTTAACTTTTTTATTTTTCCGTGTATGGGGCGGTTTGAGGGCTCATTTTTTGCGCCGTGATCTGAAGTTTTTAACGGCACCATTTATGCATTGATAGGACTTATTGATTGCTTTTTATTCATTTTTAAATAATATAAAAAGTGACCAAAAATGCACTAATTTGGACTTTGGAATTTTTTTGCGCGCACGCCATTGACCGAGCGGTTTAATTAATGATATATTTTTATAATTCGGACATTTCTGCATGCGGTGATACCATATATGTTTATTTTTATTTACACTGTTTTTTTTTTATTGGAAAAGGGGGTGATTCAAACTTTTAATAGGGGAGGAGTTAAATGATTATTCACTTTTTTTTTCACTTTTTTTTTTTTTTTTTTTTTTTTGCAGTGTTATAGCTCCCATAGGGATCTATAACACTGCACACACTGATCTTCATCATTGATCACTGGTTTCTCATAAAAAAACTAGTGATCAACGATTCTGCCGCATGACTGCTCATGCCTGGATCTCAGGCACTGAGCAGTCATTCGGCGATTGGACAGCGAGGAGGCAGGTAGGGGCCCTCCCGCTGTCCTGTCAGCTGTTCGGGATGCCACGATTTGCCGCGGCTATCCCGAACAGCCCGACTGAGCTAGCTGCCAACTTTCACTTTTAGCCGCGCGGCTCAGCTCTGAGCGCGCGGCGCCGCGATCGGCGCTGCGCGCTATTAGAGGCGGGTCCCGGCTTCACCATGACGCCGGGCCCGCCGTGATATGACGCCGGGTTACTGTGTAACCCCGCGTTATATCAGGAGAGCAGGACCAAGGGCGTACCTGTACGCCCTTGGTCCTTAAGGGGTTAAAGGTGACATGCCCCCCAAAAACCATTTGTCGCTCCTTCCCTTCTGAGCCCTCAACTGCGCCCGCCAAACACTTTACATAGACATATGAGGTATGTCCTTACTCGAGAGAAATTGGGTTTCAAATACAAGTAAAAATTTTCTCCTTTTTACCCCTTGCAAAAATAAAAAAATTGGGTCTACAAGAACGTGAGTGTAAAAAATGAAGATTTTGAATTTTCTCCTTCACTTTGCTGCTATTCCTGTGAAACGCCTAAAGGGTTAATACACTTACTGAATGTCATTTTGAATACTTTGGGGGGGGGGGGGGGGGGGGGTGGGTGTAGTTTTTATAATGGGGTCTTTCTAAAATGAAGACTCTTCAAATCCACTTCAAAACTGAACTGGTCCCTGAAAAATAGTGAGTTTGAAAATTTTTTGAAAAATTTCAAAATTGTTGCTGAACTTTGAAGCCCTCTGGTGTCTTCCAAAAGTAAAAACTCATAAATTTTATGATGCAAACATAAAGTGGACATATTGTATATGTGAACCCAAAAAATATATATTTGTAATATCCATTTTCCTTACAAGCAGAGAGCTTCAAAGTTAGAAAAATGCAAAATTTTCATTTTTCATCAAATTTTGGGATTTTTCACCAAGAAAGGATGCAAGTTACCATAAAATTTTACCACTAAGTTAAAGTAGAATATGTAACGAAAAAAACAATATCAGAATAAGTAAAAGCATTCCAGAGTTATTAATGTTTAAAGTGACAGTGGTCAGATTTGCAAAAAACTCTCTGGTCCTTAAGGGGTTAAAGGAGAACTCGGAATATAAAAATTGTCGCCCATACTGCTGGCTGTAAAAAAAAAATAAAAAAAAATAAAGATGTACATACCTTCCTCTGCTCCCCCGGGGCCTCCGGTAACTGGCTCCAGCCACTGCTGCGTTCCACTTCCTGGTGGTTGGATGAATCATACTGCACTCAGCCAATCACCAGCTGCAGTGAAGTCTGACTAGGCCGGCGATAGGCTGAGCGGCAGTGTGAAAACGCTTCAGGACACAAAATTCTTCACTGCACCTGCTGCCGCGCCCGAAAACGTCACACTGCCGCTCAGCCTATCGCCGGCCGAGTTGGGACTTCACTGCGGCTGGTGATTGGCTGAGCGCAGTATGATTTCATCCGACCACCGTAACCAGGAAGTGTATCGTGGCGGAGACCGGAGCCGGTTACCGGGGGAGCGGAGGAAGGTATGTACATCTTTATTTTTTTTTTTACTGCCGGCAGTATGGGGGACAATTTTTATGTTCTGGAGTTCTCCTTTAAGGACTTGGGGCATACATGTGCGCCCTGAGTTCGCACCCTTTCAATAATGCGGGGCCACAGCGTGGCTGTTAGCGGCTGGGACCCATGGCTAATAGTATGCAGCACCGTGATCAGTGCTGCACACTATGAACCCTTTAGACGTGGCGTTCAAAGTTGATCGCCGTGTCAAAAGTGAAAGTAAACCAGTCCCTGTTAGAACACACAAGGAGGGCCCTACCTGCCTCCTGCGTTTCCGATCACCGAATGACTGCTCAGTGCCTGAGATCCAGGCATGAGCTATCAAGCGGCAGAATCATTGATCAATGTTATCCTATGGGATAACAATGATCAATGTTAAAAGATCAGTGTGTGCAGTGTTATAAGCCCCCCTATGGGAGCTATAACATTGCTAAAAAAAGTGAATAAAGATCATTCACCCCCCCCCCCCCCCTCCCGCCATTGTGTTGGTCACTTTTTATATCAATCAAAAACTTTGATCAATACAAAAATGGTACCGCTCACCTTCAGATCACGGTGCAAAAAATGAGCCCTCATACTGCCCCGCATGCCGAAAAATAAGTTATAGGGGTCAGAAGTCAATTTTAAACGCACACAACAACTTTAAATGTGTATTTTCGTGCATGTAGTTATGATTTTGTTCCAGAAGTATGAGAAAATCAAACCTATATAAGTAGGGTATCATTTTAATCGCATGGACCTACAGAATGAGGTGTTGTACTGAAAAATATACTGCGTAGAAACTGAAGCCCCAAAAAGTTACAAAATGTCGTCTTTTCTAAAATTTTGTTGCACAATGTTTTATTTCAGTTTTGCTGTAGATTTTTGGGTAAAATGACATTACAAAGTAGAATTGGTGGTGCAAAAAATAAGCCACCATATGGATTTTTAGGTGGAAAATTGAAAGGGTTATGATTTATTAAAAGGAGGAAAAAACTGAAACATTAAGGGGTTAAAATGGGCAGGTATTGGAATATTTGATTTTAGAGATGAGCGAAGTTATAGTAATTCGTCATGAAATTCTCAGCAGTTGCGGACTTTAGCCTGCATAAATGAGTTCAGCTTTCAGGTACTCCGGAGGGCTGGAAAAGGTGGATACAGTCCTAGGAGAGTCTCCAGCCACCGGAGCACCTGAAAGCTGAACTCATTTATGCAGGATAAAGTCAGCAACTGCCGAGAAGTTTGTGACGAATTGAATCACTGTAACTTTGCTCATCTCTAATTAAATTGTTGCAGCGGACATATGTCTACTTGCATGGATATGTCTACTTGCCTGGATATGTCTACTTGCCTCCTACATGCATGGATGTCTCTCGAATGTATAGGAGACGGCACAGACACTTAAGATAAATCACATTTTCTGACTTCGATATTAAATAACCTTTCACTGGATACATTTTACATGTGTTCTCCTCACCCTTGATCACATTACTACTCTGAGCACAATTTAAGCATAGAAATGTGCATATTTCCTAGTACTTAGAAAGGTGTGTTTTGATTTCCTGTTCAACCCCATGTCCGCCTGTATCAGTTTAGAGGCGTTTATTGCAGATCAGTGGGAGATTCTTAAATTCCTGTGTATCCAGGTAAGCCTTCCCCAGAATAGACCAGTGTGCACATGTTCACCCCATCGCAGAACCCCTGCGTTGCACAAAAGTTATACTTAAAAACAAAATAGTTTTACCTCAGTACTGCAAGTATATCCAGGAAAAAACTTCTTGGTGTCATAGTTGCTTTTCTGTAGTAACCACCTCGCCTGCCTCTGTACCCTTTTGGAGTTCTATGCTAGTATATAAACTAAGTACATTGATTGTAACCAGCAAGGTAACATCGGAAACATCAGTAATAGTATTCAGTCTGACATATTCAGAAGAAAAGCCATTTTTTTCACTAATGGAGTTAGTGCCTTTTCCAGTACAATTGACAAAGGTAAAACAATTCGCTGATGCCATTATATGCCAGTCTTTTATGGACAGGTGTTACCGGGTCAGCAAGTTGTAAAAATGTATGCATCTTATGATCAATTCCCCATTTCTCAAGATGCCCCTCAATCATTGTTTTAATCAATTTCTGTATCATTGGTAAAGGATCCCTGTCTAGTTAATCTTATAGCTACCTTATACAGCCGCTTGGTCCTATGTGGCTCTCACCCTCAGATGTGTGATCTGTGGTGGAAGTGCGGATAGAGCCCCAATTAACCCCTTAAGGATCAGGCCCATTATGGCCTTAAGGACCAGACCAATTTTATTTGTGCATTTTCGTGTTTTCCTCCTCGCCTTCTAAAAATCATAACTTTTATATTTCCATCCACAGACCCATATGAGGGCTTTTTTTTTTTGCTTCACCAATTGTACTTTGTAATGACTTCACTTATTTTACCATAAAATGTATGGCACAACCAAAAAAATATTATATATGTGGGAAAATTTAAAAGAAAATCGCAATTTAGCAAATTTTGAAAGGTTTTGTTTTCACATAGTTACATAGTTAGTATGGTTGAAAAAAGACATACGTCCATCAAGTCCAACCAGGGGATTGAAGGGAAGGATGTAAGGGGATAAGGGAAAGGGATGTAGTTTTATAATTCTGCATAAGCATTAATGTTATTTTGTTCCAGGAATGTATCTAACCCTGCTTTAAAGCTGTTAATTGTTCCTGCTGTGACCAGTTCCTGAGGTAGACCGTTCCATAAATTCACAGTCCTCACGGTAAAGAAGGCGTGCCGCCCCTTTAGACTAAACCTTTTCTTCTCCAGACGGAGGGAGTGCCCCCTCGTCCTTTGGGGGGGTTTAACCTGGAACAGTTTTTCTCCATATTTTTTGTATGGGCCATTTATATACTTATATACGTTTATCATATCCCCCCTTAAACGTCTCTTCTCAAGACTAAACAATTGTAACTCCTTTAATCGCTCCTCATAGCTAAGATGACATTGTATTTCCGGTGAAAATGACATGTATTCTTTATTGTGTGGGTCAATACACTTAAATAAAATCTCAAACCGCTTTAACAAACTTAGTATGTTTTGAAATTGTCCTAATTTGACCACCTATAACTTTCTCATTTTTCTGTATATGGGGTGGTATAAGGGCTCATTTTTGCGCCATGATCTGTAGTTTTGATTAGTAGCACTTTTTCTTGGGTTTAAATTTTTTTAAATCTTATAAATTATTTTTTGGGGAATACAATGTGACAAAAATATTTTAAAAAGTCCAAAATTACTGCTTTTTTAAGTTTCCGCAGTTTGCTGTATGGGATAATATATTTTAATAGTTCAGACTTTTATGCACACGGCGATACCAAATGTGTAATTTATTTACGCTTTTTTGGGGGTAAAATGGGAAAACTGACATTTTACTTTTTTGATGGGGACTTTTTTATTTTATTTATTTTTTTACACTTTAACCCTTACAGGACCCATGACGTAACACTACGTCACGACACCCTGGGTCTTCAGGACCCATGACGTACTGTTATGTCATGGCCAATTCTGGTCCTCCTGGGCGGGAATTGGACCGGGATGCCCGGGGGGGGGGGGGGGGGGGGGGGACAGTCACCGCAAATCGCAGGTGAATTTACACTTGCGATTTGCGCAATTCCGGGTCATACGGGTCTATGGTGACCCGGAAAATAAGAGGGATTTGGGTTGTCCAAGACACCTACGATCCCCCTGAAGGGATAGGAGCAAGGTGGCAGGGGTGCCGCCCCTCCTATCCCTGCTATTGGTCATCAAGAAGTGACAACCAATAGCAGAGCGGGGGGGGGTTAACTTTCGGTTTCCCCCTTCTGCCCACCCACAATAGGCGGGGCAGGACAGGGACCGGCGCCAAAGTCCACTTACACATCCGGCGGGCGGCGATGTTGTGCGGCTGGCTCCCTGGATCCTTCCAGGCTACAAGGCTCAGGAGTGAAAGCGCACTATGTACATGTGAGGCCTAAATTGATGATTTGCACAGGGGTGGCTGATTTTACAGCGGTTCTGAGTTAAACGCAAACAAATAGCCACATGTGACCCCATTTTGGAAACTACACCTCTCACAGAATGTATCAAGGGGTAGTATGGTATAGTGAGCCTTAACACCCCACAGGTGTTTGACGTATTTTCGTTAAAGTTGGATGGGAAAATGAAGAAAACTATTTTTTTACACTAAAAGGCTGGTGTTACCCTAAATTTTTCATTTTCACAAGGGAAAATAGGAAAAAAAAAAAAAAATTTGTAACCCCATCTCTTCTGAGTAAGAACATACCCCATATGTGAATATAAAGTGCTCTGCGGGCGAACTACAATGCTCAGAAGAGAAGGAGCGCCATTGTCCGGAATTGAAGGCCATGTGTGCTTACAAAGCCACCATAGTGCCAGAAAAATGCCCCCCCCCCCCCTCACATGTGACCCAATTTTGGAAACTACACACCTCATGTAATGTAATAAGGGGTACAGTGAGCATTTACGCCCCACAGGTGTCTGACATCTTTGGAACAGTGGTCCGTGAAAATGAAAAATTTAATTTTTCATTTGCACAGCCCACTTTCCAAAGATCTGTCAAACGCCAGCGGGGTGTAAATACTCACTGCACCCCTTATTAAATTCTGTGAGGGGTGTAGTTTCCAAAATGGGGTCACATGTGGGGGTCCACTGTTCTGGCACCACGGGGGGCTTTGTAAACCCACATGGCCCCTGACTTCCATTCCAAACAAATTCACTCTCCAAAAGCTTAATGGCGCTCCTTCTCTTCTGAGCATTGTAGTTCGCCAGCAGAGCACTTGACGTCCATACATGGGGTATTTCCGTACTCAGAAGAAATTGGGTTACAAATTTTGGGGGTCATTTTCTCCTATTACCCCTTGTAAAAAATGTTAAATTTGGGGAAAAAACTGCATTTTAGTGAAATATTTTTTTTTTTTTTCATTTACACATCTGACTTTAACGGAAATTCGTCAAACACCTGTGGGGTGTTAAGGCTCACTTTACCCTTTGTTACGTGCCTTGAGGGGTGTATTTTCCAAAATGGTATGCCATGTGGGGGGGGGGTTCTGCTGTTCTGGCACCATAGGGGCTTCCTAAATGCGACATGCCCCCCAAAAACCATTTCAACAAAATTCACTCTCCAAAATCCCATTGTTGCTTCCTCACTTCTGAGCCCTCTACTGCTCCCGCTGAACACTTGACATACACATACGAGGTATTTCCTTTTTTGGAGGACTTTTTCTCCTTTTACCCCTTGCAAAAATTCAAAAGCTGTGTGGACAAGAACATGCGAGTGTAAAAAATGAAGATTTAGAATTTTCTCCTTCACTTTGCTGCTATTCCTGTGAAACACCTAAAGGGTTAACACACTTACTGAATGTTATTTTGTATACTTTGGAGGGTACAGTATTTATAATGGGGTCATTTGTGGGGTATTTCTTATATAAAGGCCCTTCAAATCCACTTCAAAACAACTGGTCCCTGAAAAATTCAGATTTTGAAAATTTTATGAAAAATTGGAAAATTGCTGCAGAATTTTGAAGCCCTCTGATGTCTTCCAAAAGTTAAAACATGTCAACATTATGATGCCAACATAAAGTAGATATATTGTATATGTGAATCAATATATAATTTATTTGGGATGTCTATTTTCCTTACAAGCATTCAAAGTAAAAAAAAAAAATGCAAAATTTTCATTTTTTTTCATCAAATTTTTGAATTTTTCACCAAGAAATTATGAAAGTATCGATAAAAAATTTACCACTAACATAAAGTAGAATATGTCACGAAAAAACAATCTCTGAATCAGAATGAAAGGTAAAAGCATCCCAGAGTTATTAATGCTTAAAGTGACAGTGGTCAGATGTGCAAAAAATGGCCGGGTCCTACAGTGAAAATTGGCTGGGTCCTTAAGGGGTTAATATTTATAGCAATTATTTGATTGCTAATACTGATCAGTGTTATTGGTAATCTTCTGCTCTGGTCTGCTCGATCTCAGACCAGAGCAGAAGACCCCGGGAGACAGCAGGAGCCAGGTGAAGGGACCTCCGGCCGCCATGCTGGATGATCGGATCCCCGCGGTATTGCTGCGGGCGATCCGATCATCCATTACAAGTACCGCACTAAGCAGATGCCGTGATCAGTATTGATCACGGCATCTGAGGGGTTAATGGTGGACATCCGCGCGATTGTGGATGTCCGCCATTACTGGCGGGTCCCTGGCTGCTGATAGCAGCCGGGACCTGCCGCGCATGACTGGACCGGTGCTCACTGTCATGGCGGCGCGTAAATGTACGTCATGGTGCGTTAAGTACCACGACACCATGACGTAGATTTACTTCCATTGTCGTTAAGGGGTTAACAATACAGCCACTACCAGATATAGCTGCAGACCCCCTGTGTAGGGTGCAGGTCTGCTGGAGTTCTCTTGTCTCTCCACGTCTCTCTTGCCAGGTAAATAATGGTGAGCAAGGAGACCTACCATAGTTAGCGTCCTAATAGTATAAGTAAAGTTTTAAAGGTTCCCTTGTTAGTCTCTAGTTTTATACACATAAACGTAGAACATTAAAGGGGGATCTACGCGGTGCCCCTAGTATCGGTTGTTCCATCCAGCATAAATAATATGAAATATAGGACTACCAGTGTCCAGGATGTGCTCTATAAAACTTAACTTTTAATGTCAAATTAAAGATATTAACAAGTGTCTAGTGTTATGACAAAAGTATGATTATCTCGGTCTAATAAAAGACATTAACAAGGTGTGTTCGGGACTCTGCAGGGCCCAGCCAGTCCCGAGTCACCTCTCACTAGAGGGTGCAGTTTAGTTGCACACCTATAGAGTGTAGTAATCAAATAATCCAACGCGTTTCTGCTCGCTTGTATATAGCGGGCGTCCTCAGGGGGTATAAACAAAAGAATAAATCAATGACCGAGAGGATATGATATGTATATTCAGTCATCCATATCCAACAACTGTTAAGAGAAAGGTACATCTCTATATATGCAAAATAGAGGAGTCAATTAAGTATGCAATGACATCCATAGCATAAAGTATAAATAAATACAGTGACCCAGGAGCCTGAAAAAATTTTTCTATCCCTAATAAAACCTGCAAGATATAATGTATGCAGGTTTTATTAGGGATAGAAAATTTTTTTCAGGCTCCTGGGTCACTGTATTCATTTATACTTTATGCTATGGATGTCATTGCATACTTAATTGACTCCTCTATTTTGCATATATAGAGATGTACCTTTCTCTTAACAGTTGTTGGATATGGATGACTGAATATATATATCATATCCTCTCGGTCATTGATTTATTCTTTTGTTTATACCCCCTGAGGACGCCCGCTATATACAAGCGAGCAGAAACGCGTTGGGTTATTTGATTACTACACTCTATAGGTGTGCAACTAAACTGCACCCTCTAGTGAGAGGTGACTCGGGACTGGCTGGGCCCTGCAGAGTCCCGAACACACCTTGTTAATGTCTTTTATTAGACCGAGATAATCATACTTTTGTCATAACACTAGACACTTGTTAATATCTTTAATTTGACATTAAAAGTTAAGTTTTATAGAGCACATCCTGGACACTGGTAGTCCTATATTTCATATTAGTCTCTAGTTTTTCAGTACATTTTTGGGAAAACTTATACATGTAATAGATATGAACAGCCGTCAGTGAAGAAGTGTCGCTAAGCCACCCTTGTCTTGGCTATGTGCTTAGGGTCTTGTCTTGTTGGAAGGTAAATTTTTGTCTGAGGTCCAAAGCACTCTGGATCAGGTTTACATTAACCCCCTGAGGACCAAGCATTTTTACTTTTAAAAATCATAACCCTTTCAATTTTGCAACTAAAAATCCATATGATGGCTTATTTTTTGCACCCCCAATTCTACTTTGTAATGACATCAGTAAATTTTATCCAAAAATGTAAAAAGATCAACTGGCACTGCTATAATATCCCTGGGGTTAGGCAATCCCCAACTCTTCAGTGCAGCACAGTCACTTATAATAAGCCTCAAGGTGGTGCTCAGCTCAATAATGAAGTCTTCAAATACAACAAACAACGTAGAAAGAAGGCAGCGGCAGCTCACCAATTAAAGCAGGGCTTCTTTACTTTCAGCGGGTTGACATACAGGTGTGAGTTTCACAAAAACTGAGCGACGTTCATTTCGCACAGGAATGTGCTTCATCTGGCTCTCCAGGAGAGCCAGAAGAAGCACATTTCTGTGTGAAACGAACGTCGCTCAGTTTTTGTGAAACTCACACCTGTATGTCAACCCGCTGAAAATAAAGAAGCCCTGCTTTAATTGGTGAGCTGCCGCTGCCTTCTTTCTACGTTGTTTGTTGCATTTTATCCAAAAAGCTACGGTGAAGCCAAAAAAAATAATTGTTTGAAAAAATTTGTAACTTTTGGGGGCTTCTGTTTCTACGCCGTACATTTTTTGGTAAAAATTACACCTTTATTTTTTTCTTTTTTAAACTGCAAAAAAAAATTTTTAAACTAATAAATATTTTAAGTACAACAAGTATGCATAGAATAAGAAATGTGATAATAGCATAATGTCGAGTCAAGTCAAAGCATCATAAAACAGTAAGGTTATCACAAGAGAGGAAATGAGAGACAAAAAGAAAAACCACACAGGCGCCTAGTGCATTATCCCAAGATAGCAGTAAAAATTAAAAAGATGGTTAATATTGTGCTCACCTTGAGCGCAATGAAAATGCGCATATCACCCCGAAGCAAGGGGTAGAAACGGGTAAAGGTATCCGAGGGGTGCTGCGAAGCCGTAGGGAGGTGGAAGCCAGTGCAGGAATGTCCACAGTGCATGCAGTCAGGTAGGTAAAATATCCCTCTTTAGGCGCTGCTTCTCCCAATGGATACACTCGAGTCAGGTAGTCGATTAAAAGATTAATTTTATTTAAACCAATGACTCGTTTCGTGTAATAACCCTTCCTCAGATTGGTGTAACTTATGCCATTCTAACCCCTGATCTTCTTATTTTGAGATAAATGCCTTCTATACTCTGGAAAACAAAGCTTACTTCTGCCTCTGGGAAAGCCGAGTGACACAAGTACCGGAGAATATTCACTGCACAGATGACATCTATTCTGACCTTCATTCATCTCCCAATCCGTTACGTTCCTTAGATGGAGTCGTCTGACATCATTCCTGTTTGCGATGCAAGCCTCTTCTTCATACTGTGCATTGCGTACCAATCGATACTTTGTGCTACAAGCCTCGCAATGAATCTTATTGTTTGTTTTAATATCTTCTCTTGTTCAAACTAGTTTTTATACACGTGTCCCTTCATCCTTTTATCAGTTTATTACTGATATTATTAGAATATTGCATATATTGGTTCGGCCCATCACGTGACCTACATCACCTGTCTTTCCCCTCCCCCTATGACCTCACCAGCCCAAATTTTTGGCGCTTTTATTATATGTATATATACCTGTCTGTTGTTTGTTACACCAATCTGAGGAAGGGTTATTACCCAAAACGCGTCATTGGTTTAAATAAAATTCATCTTTTAATTGACTACCTGACTCGAGTGTATCCATTGGGAAAAGCAGCGCCTAAAGAGGGATATTTTACCTACCTGACTGCATCACAAGAGAGGAAAAGGGATAGCTCCCTGACTGTTCCAGGAGAACCGCTTTCTGGACTCACACATAAAACAAGACACCACAGGACCAGACAGACAGGAACACAGAAGCACAAGGACAAACATACACCACCAAAGGAGGGAACACAAGACAGAGAGGGAGGAGAAGAGGGAAAGAAAGAGAAGACGGGGGTCTTCCGTTTCTATGCCGTACATTTTTTGGTAAAAATTACACGGTCCAAGCAGCAAGATGACGTAGGTGAGCAGCCCAATAATACTTAGTGACATCTGGGACCGATAGACCCCCTCTATCCCCACCCGCAAGCATAAAGACAGATCCCTCCAAGGACAGCACAGGATAGAGCTGACGCACAAGACTTCAAAAGGTAAAAACAGATTTATTTCATCCGGCATGCAACGCGTTTCCCTGGATAACCAGCTTCATCAGGCAACATGCCTGATGAAGCTGGTTATCCAGGGAAACGCGTTGCATGCCGGGTGAAATAAATCTGTTTTTACCTTTGAAGTCTTGTGCGCCAGCTCTATCCTGTGCTGTTCTTGGAGGGATCTGTCTTTGCTTCACTTTGTGTTGCCAGGAGCGGCTGCCGAGTCTCGCCCGTTCAGGGTTTTATGCCTATACCATAGTTGTACTTGGTCGCAGTGCAACCAACATCGGTGAGCAATATTGCTTTAGCTTTACCTTATTAATTAACGGTATCACACTAGGAGCACTGTCTCCCTTTGTCTATAGTCGCAAGCATAAAGGACATTGGTAGGCGATGCCTCTTACCGCCCCAGATAAAGCAAAAAATAGCGGACTGAAAGGTGTTTAGGGCAGCCAGCGGTACCCGAACTGGAAGCGTCTCAAAAAAATAGAGCAACTTGGGGAGGATAGTCATCTTTACTGCCGCAATCCGGCCAAAAAAAAATATACTGAGGTTGCTATTTGTCCGTGAGCGCGCGCAACTGCTGGAATAAGGGAGTAAAGTTAGTGGAGTAAAGAGAAGCATAGCTAGAGGTGAGACGAACACCAAGGTAAGTAATATCAGAAGGAGACCACTGGAAGGAATAGGAAGATCTGAGTTGAGCAGACAGGTGAGGGGGAAGATTCAAAGGCAGAACTTCAGTCTTAGAGAGGTTAAAGGGGTACTCCCGTGGAAAACTTATTTTTTTTTAATCAACTGGTGCCAGTAAGTTAAACAAATTTGTAAATTACTTCTATTAAAAAATCTTAATCCTTCCAGTACTTTTTAGGGGCTATATACTACAGAGGAAATGCTTTACTTTTTAGATTTCTCTGATGTCATGACCACAATGCTCTCTGCTGACCTCTGCTGTCCATTTTAGGAACTGTCCAGAGCAGCATATGTTTTCTATGGGGATTTTCTCCTGCTCTGGACAGTTCCTAAAATGGACAGCAGAGGTCAGTAGAGAGCACTGTGGTCATGACATCCGAGAAATCTAAAAAGTAAAGCATTTCCTCTGTAGTATATAGCCCCTTAAAAGTACTGGAAGGATTAAGATTTTTTAATAGAAGTAATTTAAAAATCTGTTTAACTTTCTAGAACCAGTTGATTTAAAAAAAAAAGTTTTCCACGGGAGTACCCCTTTAACTTTGTAGCCAGAGACAGTACCATAAGTGCGCAAGACCCTATAGAGGTTAGGTTTAGAATAGTAGTCCGTAAAGAGACTGGAGATAGCATCAGGGTGATAGTGGAAAGTACCTGAGGGGTCTTTCAAAGCCGAGGGCATCTGGGCGGCAGCACCGTCCCTCAAATGCTTAGCCAAAAGTGAGTGGGCCTTGTTACCCTTCTCATAAAACCGTTGCTTAGCATAGAGAAGTTGCCGCTTCACTTTATGGAGGGCCAGCTCACCAAGCTGGGCATGGGCCGCCACCAGGCACCTCAAAATCGAAAGGGAGGGAGAAGCAAGCAGTGCCGTCTCCAAAGAGCGAATTTGTATCTGCAGTTCCCGGGACCGGACCAGGGAATTACGTTTTAAACGAGAGCCCAGAGCAATACAATGCCCCTGGATGACCGACTTGTGGGCCTCCAAGAGGACTGCCTGAGGGGAGACCGATCCCTGGTTGAGGAAGAAATATTCAATCATAGAGGCCTGGATTGAGTCCCGGGAAGACAGAGATTTAAGCAAAGTGTCGTTGAGATGCCAATGACAGTGCCGGGGAAAAGAAGAAAAAGGGGAGAATGACAGGAGCAGCGGACCATGGTCGGACCAGGAGATAGGGTCTAAGGAAGCAGAAGATACAGGGAGGAAGAACGCATGAGCCGCCGAAACTGGGAAGCAAGGCGCAATTGAGCAGGCGGGGCAGGATTACCAAAAACAGAGTGGCAGTACATAGACGGTGAAAAAATAAGTTTGAAGTCACCACTGAGGAGCCAGGCTGACGGTGGGTACCTGTGGAGCCGCGCGAGGATCCGACGCGAAAAAGGGACCTGAGACATAATAGGGGCATACACGTTACACAGGAGAAGAGGTTTCCCACCCAAGGAGCCCTCCACCACTACAAAGCGCCCATGAGGGTCGAGAAAGGAAGAGGAGACCTGGAAGGGACAAGACCCGGAAATAAGGATTGCCACCCCGGCAGTCTTCCTACTCGAGGAGGCCGAGAAGGCAAGCGGATAGAGATGGTGCAAGAACTGAAAGGAGCCAGAGTGGTCAAAATGTGTCTCCTGAAGAAAGATAATATCATCCCTCCGCGTAACCAACTCCGATTGCAGGAGGTGTCTTTTAAGGGGGGGGGGGTTTGAGGCCCTTAACATTCAGAGAGACACATTTAGACATGGTCAATGAGATAGGAGGGCAAGGAAGCAAAAGTAGAAATAAGACTCACCCACCCAGAGTAGAAGGAATCCCGATTCCATGGGCTCCAACGAGCAGTATGGAGGTCATGAGACAGCACAAAAGTCCCTGGAGCCAAAAAAAAAAAGAAAGCAGGGAGGGGTGGGAGGTAGGGGGAACACAAGAGGAGACGGGGAGACAGGACAAAAAATGGGGAACAAAACAGATATTGCAAACATTCGAAAAAACAAGAGAACAAAGAATAAACCAATGACCAGTAGATCATAGAGGAGGCAAAGATCAAAAACATCACCAAAATATCTAGGCACCACAAGGGCACCATGGCGTTTTGGGAAGGCCTCAGCGGGGATATGAGAGAACACCATTCAGGAAGGAAAAACCAGCCCAGTAAGGACCACCCCAAGAGGTCTTGCCAGAAGCGACTAGGAAAAAGGAGACCGCTACAACTAGCCAATGCCTTGAAAAAGGAGAACCGCAGCTTCCCAATAACTCAGGAAATACAACAAGAAGTAGGGCAGGTCAGAAGGCACAGCAGGAGAACAGCATAGTGCACAGTCAGTGTGCGGACACAGTCTGCATCCTAAATTCAGGTCACAGATGGTGCAGGAGGGCTGCCAAGCCCGCCATGGACAGCCGTGGCCTTATTCCCACCAGACCGCCGGCGACGGACCGGTTGCCACACAGGAGGGGGAGGGGAGAGCCCCCAGTCCAGCACTTGTGACACAGGAATGTCCAGAGTAGAACAAAAGGCCGCGATGTCCAAGTAGGCACGTAAAATATCAGAGCGTCCATCCCTGCGAGCCTGCAGGGCAAAAGGAAAGCTCCAGCGATAGGGAATTTGATGTTGCCGCAGGGTAGCCAATAGTGGTTGAAGCATGCGCCTCTTCTTGAGAGTGATCCATGAAAGATCCTGATACAGTTGGATAGGGGCTCCATCAAAGTCGAAATTCCTCTGGGTGCGGGCCTTAGCCATAATAACCTCCTTAAGGCAAAAGTCATTGACGTAGCAGATGACATCCCTGGGAGGGCCGTTGGTAGGCCATGGGCGAAGGGCACCTGTCCAGCTTAATCCGGATAGGAGGGGACTCACCAAGGAGAAGGTTAAAGATGGCTTCCAGCATGTCAGGGAGATTCTCATCCCGGGTGGCCTCCGGCAGTCCACATACTCGGATATTATGGCGACGGCCCCGGTTGTCCAGGTCCTCTAGGTGGTTGTGCATATCGCAGAGGAAGTCCGATTGGGCCGCCACCATGGACTGGAGACGTGCAACATATTCCCATGTAGAATCATGGGTCTCCTCCAGAGTATTGACCCGGTCAGAAACATGTTGTAAGTCCTGGCGTATGGACGCTATTTCCGTCCGGCAAGCATCTCTCACTTCAGCAACAATAGAGCGGAAGTCCCCCTTAGAAGGGATGAGTGATAAAAGCTGGGAAAAATCAAAAGGTGTCGGCGTAGGGGCCGGATGACCTGAGGGTTCCAAATCCAGGCCAGGCATACTGTCCCAGGATGGGGATCTCCCCCCAGCAGGGGGTGAGCGGGAGCCAGGCATCAGAGCAAGGGGCACCGCAGGTGCCAGGGACATAGGCGTTGCCGAGTCCCCCAGCTGAGCAGGCAGAGGGGGTGCCCGAGGTGGTTTGGGGGCAGTAATGCCTGCGAAGTCCCCCTGGATCGGAGTGGCCCAGTCCGTGGTGGTCAGCAGGGAGCCCGAGGATGCAGGCAGGGGCACCTCAGTGGCAAGGGAGTGGGGCAAACCAAGCAGCAGGGGGACGAAGTAGAGGGCCTCCCAGTTACAGAAGCAGCCCAAGAGGCCAGGGGGACGTCCTAGGGCCCCTTATGGTGAGGGCACTGCAGGGGAGATGAGAGGCTGAGGGAGCAGGGAGGCTGGGCAGGGGAGCCTGAGCTTTGGAGGGGAGTGCACCGCCGTCCACCCGGAGAGGCTGCTTGTACCGGCGCTCCAGCAGAGTCCTGTGGGGAGGCCAGCAACACGGCAGCTGCGCTTGTCTTCTCCGGCTCCGCGCAGGGATCCGCTGCTGCAGGACTTGAGGACTGGAAGGTATGGAGGCTGAGAGCGCCAGGGTCCGGGTGCGGAGAGGCGCACGGAGGATCGTGCGCCGCCGGCTTTGCAGGAGGCTCTGGAGGGCCCGGCCTGGAACGGAGGCAGTAGGCAGGACTCCCACTGGCGTGAAGGCCTGTAGGTTCCGAGAGCGGGAGCAGGCCCCAGGAATCTCCTGATGCTGCCGGCAGCCAGAGATGGATGAGAGGTAGCGGGGGTCTCCTAGGGGTCCTCCGCGAGGATCTCCCCATAAATCGCGGTGTAGGCAAAGCTAATTCAGCAGGCAGAGGACCTCGTGGTGGTGGAGGACTAACACCGTGCGGCCATCTTCTTCAGCTCCTTGCCACGCCCCCGATGACACCTTATCTTTATTCTGTAGGTCCATACGATTAAAATGATACCTTACTTATATTGGTTTTGTCTTCTGGAAAAAATTATAACTTTATGCATGAAAATTTATGTTTAAAATTTTAATTTTCTGACCCTTATAACATTTTTATTTTTCTGTGTATGGGGCGGTATGAGGGCTCATTTTTTGCGCCGTGATCTGAAGTTTTTAGCGGTACCATTTTTGTATTGATCAGACTTTTTGATCGCTTTTTATTCATTTTTTCATGATATAAAGTGACCAAAAAGACGCTATTTTGGACTTTGTAATTTTTTTTTGCGCATACACCAATGACCGTGTGGTTTAACTATCTATATATTTTTATAGTTCGGACATTTCCGTATGCAGCGGGAAATGGGAAAAAGGGGGTGATTCAAACTTTACTTTTTTTTCTTTTTTTTTTGCAATGTTATAGCCCCTATAGGGGACTATAACATGCATTACATTGATTCAATACACTGATCACTGCCATTGCATTGCAATGCATTTATTTATTTATATAGCGCCTACAGATTCCGCAGCGCTTGATCAGTGTTATCAGCGGTCGATTACTCAAGCCTGGATTTCAGGCTTGGAGCAATCAATTGCCGATCGGACGTGCAGGAGGCAGGTAAGGCACCCTCCTGATGCGTTCTAGCTGATTGGGACATCACTTTAGATGTGGTGATCAACTTTGATCGCCGCGTCTAAAGAGTTTATGCCTGACATCTGCCCGCTCATCTATGTCCGGCATTAGCCGTGGGTCCTGGTTGCTTATAGCCACCGGGTATGATGCACGCTCACCTGCAGGGCACACGTCATACCTTGGGAGCCACAGATGGATGTTAATGAACTTCCATTTGCGGCAAGGGGTTAAAGAGAAATTCTCATTAACTTGATAAATGTTATAATCCTCCCAGTTCACTGCCCCATCATGATAAACCACTCCCTGCCTTTATTTTAATAATTTTTTAGTTTTCCATCTTTATATTGCTCTGTATTTTCTGCTCAGGTTCACAGACTGGGAAGGGGCGTTACCCAGCAGGTTTGACATCATCTGAAGCCATACAGGGGAGAACTACCTCCCTTACACTGCAACCAACAGCAAACGGCAGTTAAGTGTGAGACGATCTATGATTGGATAAAGCTGGACACACCCCTCAGCACTCCAGGCTGCATTTCCTGTGTTTGGACTTCTGCCAGGCAAGCAGGAGTCCAAAATCTGTGCAAAAGATGGGGGGAAATGTGCTCTGGACACATAGGGAGACACCTAGTGGCAGCTTTTTAAAACACACAAAAATAGAAAACTTTTTTTTTTTAAGCAAAGTTTATTAGAAATATTTTTTATTTACCATAAAGAGTGCAATACCAAAAATTCGTTTTAGAGAGTGCCCATTTAAGAACTTCTATGTACTATGTTCCATTCAGCGTCCTGTCCCAGCTGCTAAAAAACACCCCTAGCATGATGCTTAAAGGAAATCTGTCACCAGTATCACCCGCACTAATGCGGTCACCCAGGCTTGTAGTGCAGGTGATGCTGATTAAAACTATACTTACGGCATCCAGATTCCGAGCCGAGGTAGGGACACGCTGATGTCCTCTTCGCCAGGTAGGCGCTCCGCACACTAAATGGATGCAAGAGCAGGGAGGGGGGTTATGAATATTGATGAGCTGGGCGGAGCACCCACCCGGCAAAGAGGACGTCAGCGTGCCCCCTAGCTCTGTTCGGAGCCCATGCCCCAATGCCCTCATTTGCATAAAAAGCGAATTGCGGCAGAACGGCTGGGCGAATCTGACCAGTTTAACATCTCTTGAGAGGCCTGAAAATGAATATCCATTGACGGTCCCTATGCAACCTCGCAGAGCTTGAGATGATCTGCAGAAGAGAATGGCAGAAAATCCCCAAACCAGGTGTGCAAACCCTGTGGCATCAGTCCCAAAAAGATGACGCTGTGATTGCTGCCAAAGGTGCAGACTAAAGCATCTGAATACTTAGGTCAATACAATATTTTAGTTTTTCCTTTTTTAATAAATAAAGAAAGATTTCTAATTTTTTCATGTTGCCCTTCTGGGGTGCAGAATTCAGTGCAGAATAGACTATATATGATAAGTACCACGTACCGCTATCTAACTGTCAGTTTTTGAAATGTGAATCGCTGCTGACAGATTCCCTTCTATTTTTTTTTCTTAAGAATTTTTTTTTTTAACATTTCAATATATATATATATATATATATATATATATATATATATATGTATATATATATATGTATATATATAATTTTTTTAAATAAAATTTATAAATAATTTTTCATGTTTCCAACTGTTGGCACCGTGCCTTCTCCACAAGAAGGCAGGTTTGCTGTGCAATGGAGAAGGGAGGCTGGTTCCTCAGTTTCCTTTCCTCCAGCCCTGTATGCAGCGCACCCATTTTATGAATATTCACTGCAGGCTCTCATTTTACTAGGACATGAGTGAATAAAATGTAATATTTATACGGAGCCCTGATTCTCCAGCACAGGAGCGCATAACTACCCCTGCCCAAAGCGGAAGCCGCTACGCCCCCTCTATAAAGCTCTATGGGAGAGCCGTTCAGCAATCTTACGGCTCTCCCATAGAGCAATCAAAAACTTGCAATCAAAAACTTTTTCTTTGTGATACTTATCCTTTAATGCTTCCCCATTAAAGGAAAACATATTATAAACATACTCTATACTTGACACTACAAACCACTAATAATAACAGCCCAACAATCGAATAGCACATCAGTTTTGTTGCCCTCCTGTTAAAATGTATAAACATGAAAAACTTTTGTGGTAAATACCCACTGAAATACAATTGCTACTGTGCAAATAGTTACAAACCAATAGACACTGCATGTTACCAGTTATTCAAACTTCACCAGTCTCAATGTTATTTGTTTTGACATTCAGAAAGACATAAAGCAGCTCTGTGAAAGAACTGTACATTTAATGGCAATATCAGGATGTCATGTGTAATCACTAAAGACTCCCTTTACTAAAATCTAGCGCATATTTTTAACGGTTTATTGTATTCAATGTTTACAATATAGAATAACAAAGAAGGCAGCATTGCACTCACCAAGGATAATCCAGGTAAAATATTATTTTATTGTAGAAAACTTTTTAAAGTCAAACACAAGCGGTGAGTTTATTTTGGACTACTGATATATTTTGGACTACTGAGCGTTTTCTGCACCACAATTATCATTTGCACACGGTTGTGATTTATCCTTTATGATTTGGCCTTAAAGGATTTAGCCGTGCCTAGTCATTTTTCTTTTCCCCACTGGATTAACTGTTTATACTGTGCGTACTTTGTTCTGTTAGTACCCTAAGAAAACCTTACAAAAGGTTGGCTAAGGACACTGACCTTACAGGTACAATTTCTTCTACTCAAATTGGAACAGTCATTTCTAGCTGATCAATAGTCTCACAGGTGACATCTACCAATGTAGTCCTTCTGGTTTCTATCAGTGACACAGTCAGACAGAGCTGGTATAATCAAGTATAGAGAAGAGCAAGCTATATTTACTTTGACTGCGTGCTTAGCATGACAGATAATCTGACACCTCCAGTAAAGTAAGGAGGAGGTAGGAACATTAGAATTACATGTGATAGTCAACTTCTAAGTGAACTTAAGAGTCATGTGCATTGTCAGCAGCCAAGAAAGTGTACTCCTCCTGCACTGGTATTATTTTGAGTAAGATTAGATCCTTTCCTTACATCCTACAAGCAGCACAAGATTTGGGAGGAGGTGTAATTCCCTGTACCCTTAAAGGACAGGTGAAATTTTGAATTATTAAATGATTGACTTACTGCATATAAAACCTCACCACAACCCCCACATTTTTTTCTTTCTCCTGTTGGGACCTCTGGTGCGGCATCCTCGTGTCTCTCTCCACCAGCATGTACTAACTTTTCATGATCAGCATCTTTCTCTCCCAACTTGTACTTTGTGTCAGCCGGCACTCTCACTTCTCCTGGTAGATAATTCCATAGTATTCCTGCTCTTACAGTAAAGAATCTTCTTCTGCGTTAGTGTAGGAATTTTTTTCCGCTAGGCGTAGATGATGTCCCATTGTAATAGATACCGTCTTGGATATAAATAGAAAATGGGAGCGATCTCTTTACACTGATTTTTATACATAGTTATTAGATTGTCCCTTCACTGTCTTTTTTCTTGAATTAATAACCCAAATTCTGATAATCTTTCTGGGTACTGTATTCCCCGTATTACTCTGGTACTCCTAAGTTCTTTTTCATGTCAGTCGTCCCCAGTGTCTTCCCATTGAATACATAATCCCACCCTGGATTTTTCCTCCCCATGTGCATAACCTTACATTTATCAGTGTTGAACCTCATCTGCCACTTCTCAGCCCAAACTTCCAACCTATCCAGATCCATTAGTTACAGTGCACTGTCCTTTAATGTGTTAACCACAAAACAGAGCTCAGTATCATCAACTACAACAATTTGTGGTGCATCATGAAGCACACTTGTCGGCGGTGGAACATAGAGTATGTGTGGTGGAGGAGGCAGCAGAAGGCTTCACGGCAAGTATCTCTACCCTGGAGGAGAAATGCCGCCAACTCTGGGACAAGATCGAGGAAAACAAGACTGGAAAACAGGTCCCGGTGGAGCAATTTGCAAGTGGTCGTCGTTCCTGAGTTGGTACCGGCTAAAGATCTCCTCCATTTCTGTAAAGTGATTATCCCAGGTCTCTTGGGTCTCTTTTGTCCCTGCAAGGTGGAGAGGGCCCACAGACATGGACCGAATGCACGCCAAGGTCCAGATAGGGGGATCCCTCCAGATATTGCCCCCACTTGCTGACAGATCACAACTGCACAGCTTCACATCAAGACGCTGCATCAGTTACTCTGGTTGACCTGAAGAAGGCACATGATAGTGCCGAAATGTGCTTGCCAGCTGTATACACAGTAAATTCAATGTCATTGTACATCGCACGTGTTCGCGTTTAAGCCAGTTTTGAGTAGTGCTTCTAAGACCTATTTTGTCCTCCTACTGTCTATCCATATGTTATTAATCTGCTTCTATAAGGTGTGGGATTAGGTCTTGTTGCAACTTGTTCACGATTTATCCTTCACTCCCTCCATAGAGTTGTGCCTTTTGCTAGTACAACTCCATAAGGTAAGTATATCACTTTGATGTGGTGGTGGGATACACACCTGTTGATATACTACACAAGGGAGTGCCCCCTTTTTTTCTTTTTCATCCCCTCTATTGATATCCTACCTGCAGGGGGAAAAGATCCCTAAATCCATGAAAAAGCATACATTAAAGTGCTACCCAAACCAGGGAAGGACTTGATCTACCCAGACCTATTTCTCTATTGAATATTGACCTCAAATTAGTCTTTAAAAGTATGGCTGATTGGTTGGCCTCCATCTTACCTCAGCTGATTTCCCCCTGCAGGTTGTTTTTTTCCAGGGTTTATTGACCACGTCAATAAACATGGTCATAGCAGTTCTGAATGATTTCTATCAATTCTGAGAAAGCGTTTGACCATGGGGGGTGGGATTGGTAATGGGCAATTCTGCGCACCATGGGTTTCAGAGGCTCCTTTATGCAATCTTCTCTCCTTATATAGCTTATCAGTAGCCAGAATACCCACCACTGACTTTCTTTCTTTCTAGTTTCTCTCCAAAAATGTATGAGACAGAGTGGCCCCCTGTCCCCCCTGTTAGTTAACCTGGCAAAAGAGCCCCTGTCTAGGATACTGCGCATGGAACCTGACATTGCATTTCTTCTGCGTCATAGGACATAAATGTAAGTCCTGGTGCATTAAGTACCAGGACATACAGTTACATTTACAATTTATGTTGTTAAGTGGTCAAGAACACAATGCAGTACCTTACTAAGGCAATTGTAGGATCTCTGGGCAGACTGCAGGTACCCTGAATGGACTCTCAGGCCATTCTTGATCTGAAGTGTTCTCAGAATTGGGGGACTAATCCCTTTAAATGGGGACAGAGACTTAGATATGTTGTACTTGCTTTCATTTTTATTTTTGTTTGCCAAGGTTTCATAGATCTGCTGTCATTTCCATTTGATACTTTTCTTTTGTATCCTCCTGATTGGGAGAGATGGGAATGTCCTGGATTTTCTGTATCTGTTTTATATCATTTCTATAATTCCAATAAACATATGTTCTTTTCTGATTGCATATACTCTTCAATGCTATGCCATAGCATAGCATTGATCAGTGTTATCAGTGCTCGATTGCTCCAGCCTGCCATGGTTGACTGGAGCATAGGAGAATTGATCGAACAGTGAGGAGGCAGGTATGGGCCCTCCCGCCTTCCTCTCAGCTGATCGGGACACTGCGATTTTACTGTGGTGGTACAGATCAGCTCCACTGAGCAGCCAGGAATAGTTTATTGACATTTTGGATGCTGCAATCAACTTTGATTGCAGCGTCTAAAGGGATAATGCCGGGCATCACAGCGAGCCGGTGTCCCAGTACCGGAGTGTGTCCTGTAAGGTAAACATTGCTTCTGGTGCCTGCTCTAAGCCCTGCTGCTCGGGTGATGCTTTAATATTTGTTATAGTCTTTGTCTTTTAATTTATATTGTTTTGCACTGTACCTTTAAGAAATGTAAAGGATATCTGTACAGAGGTGTGATAGCCTAGCTCTAAGTTGTTGCTGTGTGCAGAGCTCAGTGTGAGCTTCAGTGTGGAGTAGAGACAGAAGGAGTGTGAGGTGATTCAAGGGAAGTGTCACGATGCCGGCTGGCAGGTAGTGGATCCTCTGTGCCAGAGAGGGATTGGCGAGGACCGCGCTAGTGGACCGGTTCTAAGTCACTACTGGTTTTCACCAGAGCCCGCCGCAAAGCGGGATGGTCTTGCTGCGGCGGTAGTGACCAGGTCGTATCCACTAGCAATGGCTCACCTCTCTGACTGCTGATGATAGGCGAGGTACAAGGGAGTAGACAGAAGCAAGGTCGGACGTAGCAGAAGGTCGGGGGCAGGCGGCAAGGTTCGTAGTCAGGGTGGATAGCAGACGTTCTGGTACACAGGCTTTAGACACACAAAACGCTTTCACTAGGCACAAGGGCAACAAGATCCGGCAAGGGAGTGCATGGGAGGAGGTTAGATATAGTCAGGGACCAGATGGAAGCCAATTAAGCTGATTGGGCCAGGCACCAATCATTGGTGCACTGGCCCTTTAAGTCTCAGGGAGCTGGCGCGCGCGCGCCCTAGAGAGCGGAGCCGCGCGCGCCAGCACATGACAGCAGGGGACGGGAACGGGTAAGTGACCTGGGATGCGATTCGCGAGCGGGCGCGTCCCGCTGTGCGAATCGCATCCCCAACGGCCATGACAGTGCAGTGCTCCCGGTCAGGGGGACTGACCGGGGAGCTGCAGGGAGAAAGATGCCGTGAGCGCTCCGGGGAGGAGCGGGGACCCGGAGCGCTAGGCGTAACAGTACCCCCCCCCTTAGGTCTCCCCTTTTTTTTGTCCGGTGACTGCCTCCCCTGGGATGAGGACACCGGGAAGGAATGGATGGTTTCCTCAATGACAGGCAGTACAGCAGGAGTAGGAATGGGGAGGGAGGGCAGAGGGTGAAGCTTGGCACGGGGCAGGGAGACACAAGGACGGGAGCCATGAGGGGACACAGAGGCTTGCCTGGGGGGGGGAGAGGCATTTTCTGTGGCAGGCAGAGTCCCTAACGACCTTAGGGGGACCGGATACAGGAGGAACCACAGGGTCACGGCAGGGAGTACTGGGAACTGGTTTAAGGCAGTCCTTGGAACAAGAGGGACCCCAACTCTTGATCTCCCCAGTGGACCAGTCCAGGGTTGGGGAATGGTGTAGAAGCCAGGGTAGTCCAAGGAGAATTTCGGAAGTGCAATTGGGAAGGACCAAAAATTCAATTTTCTCGTGATGAGGTCCGATGCACATTAGGAGGGGCTCCGTGCGGTAACGCACGGTGCAATCCAACCTGGCTCCGTTGACCGCGGAAATGTGGAGTGGCTTGACAAGACGGGTCACCGGAATGCGAAATTTATTCACCAAGGACTCCCGAATAAAATTCCCAGAAGCACCAGAGTCCAGGCAGGCCACGGCTGAGAGGGAAGAGCTGGCTGAAGTAGAAATCCGTACAGGCACCGTGAGACGTGGAGAAGCCGACTTAGCATCAAGAGACGCCACACCCACGAGAGCTGGGTGCGAGCGTGCGTTTCCCAGACGTGGAGGACGGATAGGGCAATCCACCAAAAAATGTTCGGTACTGGCACAGTACAGACAAAGATTCTCTTCCTTACGGCGATTCCTCTCTTCCAGGGTCAGGCGAGACCGATCCACTTGCATGGCCTCCTCGGCGGGAGGCCTAGGCGCAGATTGCAGTGGAGACTGTGGGAGAGGTGTCCAGAGATCTAAGTCTTTTTCCTGGCGGAGCTCTTGATGTCTCTCAGAAAAACGCATGTCAATGCGAGTGGCTAGATGAATGAGTTCATGCAGGTTAGCAGGAGTTTCTCGTGCGGCCAGAACATCTTTAATGTTGCTGGATAGGCCTTTTTTAAAGGTCGCGCAGAGGGCCTCATTATTCCAGGATAGTTCAGAAGCAAGGGTACGGAATTGTATGGCGTACTCGCCAACGGAAGAATTACCCTGGACCAGGTTCAGCAGGGCAGTCTCAGCAGAAGAGGCTCGGGCAGGTTCCTCAAAGACACTTCGAATTTCCGAGAAGAAGGAGTGTACAGAGGCAGTGACGGGGTCATTGCGGTCCCAGAGCGGTGTGGCCCATGACAGGGCTTTTCCAGACAGAAGGCTGACTACGAAAGCCACCTTAGACCTTTCAGTAGGAAACTGGTCCGACATCATCTCCATGTGCAGGGAACATTGCGAAAGAAAGCCACGGCAAAACTTAGAGTCCCCATTAAATTTGTCCGGCAAGGACAGGCGGAGGCTAGGAGTGGCCACTCGCTGCGGAAGGGGTGCAGGAGCTGGCGGAGGAGATGATTGCTGCTGCAGTTGCGACTGAAGTTGGTGCACAATGGTGGACATTTCCGACAGCTGGTGGGTTAGATGGGCGATCTGTCGGGATTGCTGGGCGACCACCGTGGTGATATCAGAGATATAAGGCAGAGGGACCTCAGCGGGATCCATGGCCGGATCTACTGTCACGATGCCGGCTGGCAGGTAGTGGATCCTCTGTGCCAGAGAGGGATTGGCGAGGACCGCGCTAGTGGACCGGTTCTAAGTCACTACTGGTTTTCACCAGAGCCCGCCGCAAAGCGGGATGGTCTTGCTGCGGCGGTAGTGACCAGGTCGTATCCACTAGCAACGGCTCACCTCTCTGACTGCTGATGATAGGCGAGGTACAAGGGAGTAGACAGAAGCAAGGTCGGACGTAGCAGAAGGTCGGGGGCAGGCGGCAAGGTTCGTAGTCAGGGTGGATAGCAGAAGTTCTGGTACACAGGCTTTAGACACACAAAACGCTTTCACTAGGCACAAGGGCAACAAGATCCGGCAAGGGAGTGCATGGGAGGAGGTTAGATATAGTCAGGGACCAGATGGAAGCCAATTAAGCTGATTGGGCCAGGCACCAATCATTGGTGCACTGGCCCTTTAAGTCTCAGGGAGCTGGCGCGCGCGCGCCCTAGAGAGCGGAGCCGCGCGCGCCAGCACATGACAGCAGGGGACGGGAACGGGTAAGTGACCTGGGATGCGATTCGCGAGCGGGCGCGTCCCGCTGTGCGAATCGCATCCCCAACGGCCATGACAGTGCAGTGCTCCCGGTCAGGGGGACTGACCGGGGAGCTGCAGGGAGAAAGACGCCGTGAGCGCTCCGGGGAGGAGCGGGGACCCGGAGCGCTAGGCGTAACAGGAAGCCTATAGTGATTCTTTAAGCAAGCGATCGCACCATTCTGCAAGTGTTCCCTGCCCAGGAGGAAGAGTCAGAAATTCCTAACTGTGAGAACAATACCCGGTGAGTCAACAGTGATAATTCATAAAAAAAACACCAAATAAACAGTGCAGCCAAACAGGGGGCAGAAGCATAAATAGGAGGGGATATAACCTAATACATCCACACTGTGGGGGAGATTTATCAAAACCTGTGCAAAGGAAAGGGTGCCCACAGCAACCAATCAGATTGCTTCTTTTATTTTGCAGAGGCCTTGTTAAAAATTAAAGAAGCAAGCTGATTGGTTGCTATGGGCAACGGGGCAATTTTTCCTCTGGACAGGTTTTGATAAATCTACCCCTATGTCCCCAGTAAATTGCTAATCAATACAATGAATACCTGCCCAAACGCAATTGTATATTATATATAAACCTATAAATTCACAATAATTGTGGCAGATGACCGTATAAAAATATTCTTTATTGTATATATATTTTTTTATTGATAGTTCATACTTTGATGGTGTAGCATTAATTGGACACTATCAGAACCCTAGTCAGCGTGGGAGGCCTCAGGATTCAGTCTAAAGTCCCAAGTAAAATACTACAAGTCACAGCAAGTCTACAGAGCTCCCAAGGATTACTCTGCATCTTCTTTAATCTGTGCTGTAAGAATTGTAATATCTACTCCTGCCTCAGTAAAGACAGTTATCTGTAACCAGGCATCACTATATTTAGTAACTCACACCTGGCCCAGAAGAAGCTGTCCTACACTCGGACCGGATTAGATGTCAGATCGCTGGGGTCCCCGCTGCGGCAACCCGCTATCATTACTGCACAGAGCAAACTCGCTCTGTGTGTAATGACGGGCAATACAGGGGCTGGAGCATCGTTATGTCACTGCTCCGCCCCCTTGTGATGTCACGGCCCGCCCCCTCAATACAAGTCTACGGGAGGGGGGCGTGGTGGCCATCACGCCCCCCTCCCATAGACTTGCATTAAGGGGCGGGCCGTGACATCACAATGCTCCGGCCCCTATATCGCCGGTCATTACGCACAGAGCGAGCGTGCTCTGTGCAGTAATGATATGGTGGTGCCGGAGGCCGAGATGCCGGGGGTCCCCAACAGCGGGACTCCAGCGATCTGACATCTTACCCCCGATCCTTTGGATAGGCGATAAGATGTCTAGGGGCAGAGTACCCCTTTAAAGGGTTTTAAACAAGTTGTTAGTTACCATGGGTTACTGCATGTTGCTGTAACTTTGATATTAATTTAAGAGTAACCCCTTAAGGACCAGGCCATTTTTCACTGTAGGACCAGAGCGTTTTTTGCACATCTGACCACTTTCACTTTAAGCATTAATAACTCTGGGCTGCTTTTACCTTTCATTCTGATTCCGAGACTGTTTTTTCGTGACATATTCTACTTTATGTTAGTGGTAAAATTTTGTCGATATTTGCATCATTTCTTGGTGAAAAATTCCAAAATGTGATGAAAAAATTTAAAATTTTGCATTTTTCTAACTTTGAAGCTCTCTGTTTGTAAGGAAAATAGACATTCCAAATAAATTATATATTGATTCACAAATACAATATGTTTTCTTTATGTTTGCATCATAAAGTTGACATGTTTTTACTTTTGGAAGACATCAGAGGGCTTCAAAGTTCAGCAGCAATTTTCCAATTTTTCACAAAATTTTCAAAATCTGAATTTTCATGGACCAGTTCAGGTTTGAAGTGGATTTGAAGGGCTTTCTTATTAGAAATACCCCACAAATGACCCAATTATAAAAACTGCACCCCTCAAAGTATTCAAAATGACATTCAGTAAGTTTGTTAACCCTTTAGGTGTTTCACAGGAATAGCAGCAAAGTAAAGGAGAAAATTCAAAATCTTCATTTTTTTACACTCGCATGTTCTTGTAGTCCCAGTTTTTGAATTTTTACAAGGGGTAAAAGGAGAAAAATCCTCTCAAAATTTGTAACCCAATTTCTCTCGAGTAAGGAAATTCCTCATGTGTATGTCATGTGTTCGGCGGGCGCAGTAGAGGGCTCAGAAGGGAAGGAGGGATAGTGGGATTTTGGAGAGTGAGTTTTTCTGAAATGGTTTTTGGGGGGCATGTCACATTTAGGAAGCCCCTATGGTGCCAGAACAGCAGAAAACCCCCCACATGGCATACTATTTTGGAAACTACACCCCTCAAGGCATGTAACAAGGGGTCCAGTGAGCCTTAATACCCCACAGGTGTTTGACGACCTTTCGTTAAAGTCAGATGTGTAAATGAAAAAAAAAAATTTCACTAAAGTTCAGTTTTTTTCCCAAATTTACCATTTTTATAAAGGGTAATGGGAGAAAATGCCCCCCAAAATTTGTAACCCCATCTCTTCTGAGTATGGAAATCCCCCATGTTAGGACGTAAAATGCTCTGCGGGCGAACTACAATGCTCAGAAGAGGAGTCATATTTGGCTTTTGGAAAGCAAATTTTGCTGAAATGGTTTTGGGGGGGCATGTCACATTTAGGAAGCCCCTATGGTGCCAGAACAGCAAAAATACCCACATGGCATACTATTTTGGAAACTACACCCCTCAAGGAACGTAACAAGGGGTACAGTAAGCCTTAACACCTCACCGGTATTTCACGACTTTTTGTTAAAGTTGAATGTGTAAATGAAAAAAAAAAGTTTTCACTAAAATGCTGGTTTTTCCCCAAATTTTACATTTTTACAAGGGGTAATAGGAGAAAATTACCCCCAAAATTTGTAACCCCATTTCTTCTAAGTATGGAAATACCCCATGTGTGGACGTCAAGTGCTCTGCGGTCGAACTACAATGCTCAGAAGAGGAGGAGCGCCATTGAGCTTTTGAAGAGTGAATTTGTTTGGAATGGAAGTCAGGGGCCATGTGCGTTTACAAAGCCCCCCGTGGTGCCAGAACTGTGGACCTCCCCACATGTGACCCCATTTTGGAAACTACATCCCTCACTGAATTTAATAAGGGGTGCAGTGAGCATTTACACCCCACTGGCATTTGACAGATCTTTGGAACAGTGGGCTGAGCAAATGAAAAATAAAATTTTTCATTTTCACAGACCACTGTTCCAAAAATCTGTCAGACACCTGTGGGGCGTAAATGCTCACTGTACCCTTTATTACATTACGTGAGGGGTGTAGTTTCCAAAATGGGGTCACGTGTTGGGGTGTCCATTGTTCTGGCACTGGGGGGGCTTTGTAAACACACATGGCCTTCAATTCCGGACACATTTTCTCTTCAAAATCCCAATGGCGCTCCTTCTCTTCTGAGCATTGTAGTGCGCCAGCAGAGCACATGGGGTTACAAATTTTGGGGGGGGGGTTCCTATTTTTCCTTGTGAAAATGAAAAATTTAGGGTAACACCAGAATTTTAGTGAAAACAAATTATTTGTTTCATGTTCCCATCCAGCTTTAACGAAAATTTGTCAAACACCTGTGGGGGTGTTAAGGCTCACTATACTCTTTGTTACATTCCGTGAGGGGTGTAGTTTCCAAAATGGGGTCACATGTCGGTATTTATTTTTTTGCATTTATGTCTGAACAGCTGTAAAATTAGCCACCCCTGTGCAAATCACCAATTTAGGCCTCACATGTACATAGTGCGCTCTCACTCTTGAGCCTTGTTATGAGTCCGCAGATCATTTTACGCCCACATATGGGGTATTTCCATACTCAGGAGAAATTGCATCACAAATTTTGGGGGTCTTTTTTTCCTTTTACCTCTTGTGAAAATAAAAAGTAAAGGGCAACACCAGCATGTTAGTGTAAAAAATTTTTTTTTTTTACACTAAGATGCTGGTGTAGACCCTAACTATTCCTTTTCATAAGGGGTAAAAGGAGAAAAAGGCCCCCAAAATTTATAGTGTAATTACTCCCGAGTACGGAAATACCCCATATGTGGCCCTAAACTGTTTCCTTGAAATACGACAGGGCTCTGAATTGAGAGAGCGCCATGCGCATTTGAGGACTAAATTAGGGATTGCATAGGGGTATTCTACGCCAGTGATTCCCCAACAGGGTGCCTCCAGCTGTTGCTAAACTCCCAGCATGCCTGGACAGTCAGTGGCTGTCCGGAAATGCTGGAAGTTGTTATTTTGCAACAGCTGGAGGCTCCGTTTTGGAAACACTGCCATACAAGACGTTTTTAATTTTTATTGGGGGGGACAGTGTAAGGGGTGTATATGTAGTGTTTTACCCTTTATTTTGTGTTAGTGTAGTGTTTTTAGGGTACATTCGCACTGGCGGAGGTTTACAGTGAGTTCCCTGCTAGGAGTTTGCGCTGCGGTGAAAAATTTGCCGCAGCTCATACTTGAAGCAGAAAACTTACTGTAAACCTGCCTGTGTGAATGTACCCTGTACATTCACATGGGGGGGCAAACCTCCAGCAGTTTCAAAACTGCAACTCCCAGCATGTACTGACAGACCGTGCATGCTGGCAGTTGTACTTTTGCAACAGCTGGAGGCACACTGGTTGGAAAACCTTCAGTTAGGTTCTGTTATCTAATTCAATATTTTCCAACCAGTGTGCCTCCAGCTGTTGCAAAACTACAACTCCCAGCATGTACTGATCGCCGAAGTGCATGCTGGGAGATGTAGTTATGCAACAACTGGAGGGATCGCAACTACAGCTCCCAGCATGCTGGGATTTTCAGTTTTGCAACATCTGGAGAGCTACAGTATAGAGACCACTGCAAACTGTGGCCCTCCAGATGTTGCAAAACTACAAATCCCAGCATGCCCAGACAGCAAACAGTTGTGTGGGCATGCTAGGAGTTGTAGTTTTGCAAGATCTGGAGGGCTATAGTTCAAAGACTACCATATAGTGGTCTCAAACTGTAGCCCTCCAGCTGTTGCAAAACTACAAATCCCAGCATGCCCAAACAGCTGTCTGGGCATGCCGGGAGTTGTAGTTTTGCAACATCTGGAGTGCTACAGTATAGACACCACTGTATAGTGGTCTCGGACTGTAGCCCTTCAGATGTTGCTAGGCAACTTACCGGCTTCCGTCAGATCCAGGGAGCCTACTGCACGCAGCCTCGCCCGCAGGGTAAGTGAACTCCGGCGCCAGTCCCCTTCATTTCCCCGCTCTGCCCCGCCTATTGTGGGTTGGCAGGATGGGGAAAACGAAAGTTAACCCCCCCGCCCACGATCTGCTATTGGTGGTCGCGTCTAGACCACCAATAGCAGGGATAGGAGGGGTGGCACCCTTGCCACCTCACTCCTATCCCTTCAGGGGGATCGTGGGTGCCTTGGACAACCGTAATGACCCGGAATCGCGCAAATCACAAGTGTGAATTCACTTGCGATTTGCGCCGATCGCTGATATGGGGGGGTCTGATGACCCCCCTGGGCATTTGCGCGGGGGGAGCAAAGGCGTACCAGTACTCCCCTGGTCCTTAAGGGGTTAAACCACTTAAAAACTACTTGAATACAATCTCAGTTGACCGTAGCAGTGTTAGGCTGTACAGCCAGTGTTATACATGCGTTTTGAGGCTTATTGCATTGCCAGTTCATGTAGAATCTGTTTGCCACGAACCAAATTTTCTCAAAAACATCTGTGAACCTGATGAGTTGAACTTTTGAAAAGCTTGCTGAACGTTATGAATTACTCTGATATGCGCAGGTGTTTCAGAGTAATCATAGTTTAAATATGCTGCCAGGACCTAGGAAAGTAGTCATGGGGGGAGTAGTGTATAGGGAGAGACACTTCACTCAATACTGGTGGAGCAGGAAGCAGTTGTCAGTTTCCCCACCCTGCTGATTAATTTCCTGGGTCCTGGTGGCATTTTTAAACATTATGAATATTTTTATCATTGTTTCCCACTGCCCACGGTTTCGGCAGCATAAAACTACTGATAGGTTCCCTTTAAGACTATCATTTTACATTCCAGTCTTTATAAAGGTGCACGACTTTTAATAAATGTGTTCCATCTGTGGCTGTCCACGTGCCACAGATTGAATTCTACCACCAGTTTCTGGCGTAAATTATAGTTAATGTACGGGTCTATGAAGGCCATGCCTTCTTTCTGCTAAGCCTGACAAGTTTCGGAAATGTTGTGAGTACTGTGTAAACCTACTAAAAATGAGTACAGAGGAGTTAAAGGGGTTCCCTGGTACTACAGTTTTATGGTTATCTAGTGTGTTTGTAGCGAGTTTAGCACTTTTGTAATTCACATGTTATACATATGTTTTTTAACACATACAAGGAGATTTACACCAGGCACTGCCTACTCGCTGGTTCTTGCTGCTCCGGACTGTCGGAATGATGAACTGCTCTAGTGTGTACACCTCGCGGGGCACCTCATTGATGTATATATATATGTTTTTTACTGACCTCTTTTCTGTGATGGAAGTTCAGTAGTTTTTCTGTTTGCTTTTGACTGTCGTCCACACCTGCGGACATGTTTGTTTACTGTTGTGGACAAGACGTCAGTGCTGCAGGCATTGCTGTTTTTTTTTCTCCTGCAATGGTTTCACTCCTTTTCCACACCCCTGTAATGAATATTCAGTGAATTGTTGCCCGGCTCACAATGTACTGAATACCCTGTATCAGCGCTGCGGCTGACATGTAACCACTTACCTGCCATGGGGACCATGGCGGGGGAATTAGTAACATGTCAGCCGCAGCGCTATAATGATTCCCCCAACGGGCACACTGTCAGCTTCTCACCCCGCAGTCCCCACATCAGGGAATGAATGAATTGTCATCCGCAGAGCGCTGTCCCCACATCATGGAACTAATCATATGTGACCCGCGGGCGCTGCTCTCTTTTGACCCCCCCAATGAATTATCAGCCGCAGCGCTGCACTGTGCTGTCCCCCATATCGGGAAACTAATATGTTACCCGCAAGTGCTGCTCCCCCCGTTCTCCTGTGAGCCATCGGTGCTTTAAAAGAATGCATTGTGATCCGTGGCGCTGGAAATGATTAATAAAGGACATCTGTACTGATGAATTTTACATATTCCTGTGCCCGGGCTGCATAACTAAACAAATAAACTTTAACTCACCTTCCTACGTTACCTCGTTGCTTCGGTAAGGGCCTCACAGTCCTCCGCTGCGATCCTAATGCTGCTTCCTGGGGACGGGAACGTCACAGAGCCGTCAGCGTATCACCAGCCGCAGCAATGTCCCGCCCCGGCCGGTAATACGCTGATGGCTCTGCAATACCGCGGAGATCAGGTCAGCCAAGATGGCAGACAGAGTTCTCCTTACCTTCCTCTGGCTGCATCAAGGGGTCTTCTCTGGTCTGCCTTCTAGCAGACCAAAGCAGTAGACTGCAGATAATACTTCTCAGTAGGGATGCTCTGAAATTTCGGCCAGCGAAAATTATCGGACGAAAATGCCCCTTTAGGCATTTTTGGCTGATGCCTTTTTGTGGCGAAAAATTTGGGGGGCGTGGTCTAAATGACACAGGGTGTAGAGGCACGGCCTGGGCGCCAGGGACTAAGCGCCCTAGAACGCGCCTGTACGCCCTGAATCCCGCTGCGGCTATGATGCGAGTGCAGGAGCTGAGCTCGCATCATAGCCCGTGGGTAGTGGTAGAAATTGTAGGCAGCTGATGTTGTCGCGCTGATGATGTCATGAGCTGCACGACGTGAACCGCTTCTGGTAGCTATGGTAACCCAGCCGACAGGGAGCTGTTTGCTGCTGAGCTACGGGACCATGAGCTTTGTGGATGAGGTGGCCGAGGCAGTGTCCATGGGGTCTGAGTGGAGGAGGTCACAGGGGGCGAGCTGTGAGTTATCCACCTTAGTGCGGCAGCTGCTCCAGATCATACCTAGCGTCCATCTTCATTAAAAGGGAGCCCATGATTAAATAGTGCACTGTTTCCCAACCAGGGCCCCTCCAGCTGTTGCAAAACTACAACTCCCAGCATGCCTGTACAACCTTTAGCTGTCGAGGCATGCTGGGAGTTGTTGTTTTGCAACAGCTGGAGGCGCCCTGGTTGGGAAACACTGATATAGTGTATGATCATCCTGGATAGAGTACTTTATCACTGTAATAAGCCATATACTGTTATGAGGGTACTTTATTGTTCTATGGCTTATAACAGTAATAAAGTACCCCCATAACAGTATATGGCTTATAACAGTGATAGAGTAATGGCATAAACATGAAAGAAATCCAAGTCCCAAAATATTAATTTATATCAGAAAAAAAATATTAAAAGTATTTAAAGAAAAAAAAAACATAACTAGAATGGTACCAATAAAAACTACAGATCACGGTGCAAAAAATAAGCCCTCATACATCCCTGTATATGGAAAAATAAAGAAGTTATATAAAAACTATAGCAAATACAAAAGAAAACCGAAAACCACCAGGCACTGTTGAATGTGTGTAAGCTCCAATGGAGGAAGTCTAATGATAGGACACCTGCTGCTAAAAAAAATGGGATGGAGGGAGGTGCAGCTTCAGCACGACATGTGCTAACAAGGTGCAAAGATAACTTTCAATGGCAGTAGAAAGGTGAAAGAATCGCACTCACCACATTGTAGATCACAAAAGTAACATCTTTATTCCATAAAGCAAATGGAGCAGCAGAAATAGGAAAAAGGCAATTCCAAGGTACGGAGAGGGAGGGAGCGCAGCCGCTCTCAGGACGCAGGGGCACACAGAGGGAGTGGCAACTAGTTTTGCCACACACACCTGGTCGGAAGAAGAGTCGGCTGACGCGAAACTAGTTGCCACTCCCTCTGTGTGCCCCTGCGTCCTGAGAGCGGCTGCTCTCCCTCCCCGCACCTTGGAATTGCCTTTTTCCTATTTTTGCTGCTCCATTTGCTTTATGGAATAAAGATGTTACTTTCGGCATCTACAATGTGGTGAGTGCGATTCTTTCAGCTTTCTACTGCCATTGAAAGTTATATAAAAACTATATTTTTAAAAAAAAAGTGGGTGGGGCAATGCATTTTTGGTTTCGGTTTTTGGCCAAGCACAGCCTAAGTTTTCTGTTTCGGCTATGTGCATAGCACTGATCAGTAATTGCAATGAATCAGTATTTGTAATAAATAGTCCCCTGAGGGGACTAAAAAAGTGTAACATTAAAGTAAAAAAAATAAGTTAGAATGATTATAATAATAAGTAAATAAGCCCCTCCCCCAATAAAAAATAACATTTCCCTCTTTTCCCATTTTACAAAAAAAGAATAAAAAATAAATCAACATACTCGGTATCAGCATGTGCAGAACATTAAAATATAATGTTAGTGATCCCATACAGTGAACGGCCTAAATGTAAAAAAAAATACCCCCCCCCCCCCCCCCCCCAAAAAAAAAAGATAGTAATCAAAAACTCACATATACCCGGTAGTGGTATCAATGAAAACTAAAGATCCCGACATAGAGAAATGAGGACTGATACAGCCCCATATACAGTAAAATTTAAAAGTTATAGGGTGGGTCAGAACAGGGCAATTCTAAACTAATTTTGTTTACTTTGAGTTTTTTTTTTTCAAAGCAGTACAATAATCTAAAAGCATGTAAAGATAGGTATCATTTTAGTTGTATTGACACAGAAAAAAGAGAACATGTCAGTTTTACCATGAAGTGCACTCGGTAAAACCAAAACCCCCCAAAAGTTGCAGAATTGCAGGTTTCTAATCAATTTTTTACCATAAATAAAAAAAATTTGGTTGCACCATAGATTTTATGGTAAAATAAAAGGTGTCATTACAAAGAACAATTGACGAACCAACCAAGAAAAATAGCAAAAAAAATTGCAAAAAAAAAAGGCAAAAGGAGGTAGCACACCAATTGTAATCCAAATATTTTTTTTATTAGATCATACCAAACATAGCCCTAAACAATTAAAAACACAAAAAAGAGGGGGTACATAAGAAACATTGACCACCCTCCCTATCCGTGACTTCCTCAGGGGCACATGGCTAGTTTTCTGTTATTTCATGCATGTTTTGCACTCTGTATAGAGGCTGTTTGTCTTGAGAGAAACTGCACACTATATATTGTTGAGAGAGTAAGACTGGTGTACCTTGGGGGGGGGGGGGGGGAGCCCCTGGGTGTTTGTGGTCCCTCTCTATGGCTGAGGGTAGTCAATGTTTCTTATGGACCCCCTCTTTTTTTGTGTCTTTAATTGTTTAGGGCTATGTTTGGTATGATAATTATTTGGATTACAATTGGTGTGCTACCTCCTTTTGCCTTGTTATTTTTCTTGGTTGGTTTGTATGCTGCTTTAAGGCATTATTAGCACCCAGGTGATTATTTTGAGGTTGAGCCTGCTATTTCTTTGGTGTATTACAAAGAACAATTGGTCGCGCAAAGAACAAGCCCATATGGGTCTGTAGATGGAAAATAAAAGAGTTATGGCTCTTAGAAGGCGAGGAGGAAAAACGAAAATGCAAAAACTTAAATTTCCCGTATCCTCAAGGGCAAAATGGACTTTTCATTTATTTCTAGGTATCATTTTGAGGAGTAATAATAAATAATATAGGCAATGTATGCATTAGAGCATAGTAATATACCTGAAATGTCTCTGCAAGAAAAATGAGTCGGCACCTGGAAATGACATGTCACAGTACACTACAGGGTGCAGAAGTATGAACACTTTTACAATCCCTTTTTCAAAGCCAACGTAGACTGAAAAAGTTAGCAGGGTGGTGGGAAAGTGACTGGGGGAGGAAAGAGGATTCCTGGAGAAAAGAATTGTGTGTCTAGAGAAGTGTGAACAAACACTGCGGAAAGGTCAGTAAACATAGAATAATTCTATTCAGTATACAGGCTCTTAAAAATGTATAAAGGGCAATGCAACAATATACAGAAATATTGGGACAAACACTAAATATGCACCTATAAGTGTAGGACTGCAGTACAAATGCTTTCTTGCTAAGGTTCGTGCAGTGATGCGGGGACATATCTAGCCCTAGGTCTTTCCTGTTCGCACTGAATAAAATAGCTGTCCCTTACACCATCTTTGGCACAAATATAAAGAAAACACTTTCTATACTACATGACGTGAATGCAAGTCTCACTCAATGTTACCACTTTACCATGAATAATAACCACATCATTTCCACAATGCAATGATGAACAGTAGAGGTGAGGAAAAAGGGGTATTTCAAAATTTGGTTGCAAAACTATTTTGAATGCTTTAAAACTGAAACAGAAATTATCTCCAAATTTAGAATTGTATATACAAGAAATGGTTGATACATGAAAAGAACAGGCACCCATGAAACCTATTATGCACAACTCTATTTTAGGATTGATTTAGTTTGGGTTTTGTAGCTCACACTCTAGGTACAAAAGGAGTATTTTCCTTGCACTACACATGCTTTCTGGAAACTCTCCCTAAAGTGTAATGTCACACGTGCTGTATTTTGCTGCTGCATATTTTTGTACCCATTGAAGTCAATGAGTAGCAAAATCAGCTGCACATTTTGCTACCCATTGACTTTAAAGGGGTACTCCAGTGGAAAAAGTTTTCTTTTTTTTTCAAACAACTGGTGCCAGAAAGTTAAACTGATTTGTAAATTATGTGCATAGGAGATATAGAGAAACGGAGCAACTCACCACACCGACCGTGTCTGACGAAGCGTTTTGGCGCCAAACGGCCCGTCACCAAGAGGATATCCCCGCGTCCTTTGTTCACTCTCCCTTGCTTGTCTTCCGTGGTGATAATCCTGGAATAAATTTTCACCTGCAAAGAATACCTGGGTCGGTGTGGTGAGTTGCTCCGTTTCTCTATATCTCCTATGCACATGCTTTGAATGGACTTTACTTCACACGTAGAGCACCACTGAAATCCCTCCAGCAGTTGCAAGGGAAGACACAGTATACCGAGTATAGACCATTATTTCTCTAGTGCTACCAGCAGGTGGTGCCGAGTCCCTCTATACCTGTTTGATTTTGATTTGTAAATTACTTCTATTAAAAAATCTTAAGCCTTCCAGTACTTATTAGTAGTGTTGCTCGCGAATATTCGCAATTCGAATTTTATTCGCGAATTCGCGAATATTCGCGAATATAGCACTATATATTTGTAATTACGAATATATATATATATATATTTTTTCACAGTACACATCACAGTGATCATCCCTCTCTGCTTCCAGCTTGTGTGGTGTAAAGAAGGCTCTAATACTACTGTGTGAGACTGGCGTGCGAATTTTCGCATATACGAAAATTTGTATATGCTAATTTTCGTATTTGCGAATTTTCGCTTATGCTAATTGTTCTATATGCTAATTTTCGCATATGCGAAAATAAAACGAGAATATTACGATTATGCGAATATTCGCGAATATATGACGAATATTTGTCCATATGTTCGCGAATATTCGCGAATTCGAATATGGCCTGTGCCGCTCAACACTACTTATTAGCTGCAGAATACTACAGAGGAAATTCTTTTCAGAACACAGTGTTTTTTTTGTCACAAGTTGTCCTTCATGTACAGATTTATCAAAGCTGTCTCTGGCCCGCATCAATATAGACCAGCTTGTTAGGCTGGTCTATTGTGCACCTAATTTATCAAAAGGCGTACGTCTCTTGATAAATTCTGTTTACAGGCTTCGGGATCTATGCTTTGGACTGTATTTAACCCCTTAAGGACCAATACAAGTAAACCTGTATGCCCCTGAAAGACCCAGCCTGTTTTTTCAAATCGGGATGTCTGTCTTTATTAGAGAATAACTCTGGTAACGTTTTGCCAATCACGATAATTCTGACATTGTTTTTTTGTCACAAGTTGTCCTTCATGTACATAGTAAAAGTAAGCCGATATCATTTGTAGTTTTTTTTTTTTACAATGGAAAAAATCATGACATTTTTTTTTTTTAAATTAAGATTTTTTGCTATTTTAACACTAATAGGTTGCATATATTTATACTTATTGACCAAATAGTTTATTTTGACAGCATTTTTTTTTTGTTTTTAATCAATATTTTAAATTAATTAGAAGCCTAACAATTTAACTTGAAATTTTGAAAATTAGAAGTACATCTTAATTTTCTATGTGCTATGCAAGGTTTGCAGAAATTTGAACATAGGAACACCCCCAAATGACCCCATTTTAAAAACTAGACCCCTCAAGGTATTCGCTAGGGGGTACATTGAGTATTTTAACACCATAGTTTTTTGGCAGGAATTATTACAGTAAGTGTTAAAAAATTTGTGGGGCATATTTTTTGTACATCTCTTCTGATATTGCAAGAAATGCAGCCTGTATTTTATTAAGCTGCTCGGCTGCTCGTGTTTGGAAATACCCCCCCCCCCCCCCCCCCAATTAGGCCATATTTATTCCTTGGCCACGTGGTAGGACCCAGAAGGAGAGCAGCTCCATTTGGCTTTCAGGGCATAATTTTAGGCCAAATGGATTATTGGCCGCAGGTTATGCCTGCAAAGGGTTTTAGCTGCCAGAACCATTTAGAACCCCCACAAGTGACCCAATTTTGGAAACTACACCCCCTAAAGTATTCATCTAGACCAAAAGTGAGTACTTTGAGTCCTTTTTGTGTAGCTGGCATGGATACAAAGTCAGTGAAAAAAAATGAAATTTTCTTTTTTTTTTCACAAATGCATTATATGTGGGACATATTTTTTGTACATTGCATCTGAAAAGTAGAAAATGCACCCCATATTTTATTACGCTGTTCGTCCCGTGTTCGGTAATACCCCCGCTTAGGCCATATTTGGTTGCATGGCCACATAATGAGAGGAGCACTATTTGGCTTTCAGGATATCATTATACAAATTACAGGCCGTACTTCATCTTGCAATGCAAAACAATACTGCTCCCCCAGAAGTGACCTCATTTTCGAAACTACACCCCCTAAAGTATTCACCTAGGGCAAAAGTGAGCACGTTGAGCCCTTATTGTGTGACTAGAATTATTTCAGAGTCAGTGGAAAAAATAGCAATTAGCTTTTTTTCCCCCACAAATTTTTTATTTGTGGGACTTCATTTTAGTAAGTCACTTTTGAAATGGAGGAAATGCACCCCATAATTTATCACGCTGTTCGTCCCGGGCTGGGCAGTGCCCCTACTTAGGCCATATCTGGTTGCTTGACCACCTGGTAGGACCAAGAAGGCGAGGAGCCCCCTTTGGCTTTCAGGGCATCATTATATGAATATTCCCCATTCATAAAGCATTTCTGCAGTATAGGTGTCCGTTGTCATGTCAAAAAAGGGATGACAATGTATACTGTAGCAGTCTCATTCAGAAATAAATGGAGCTGCTACAGTATACATCAGCATCACTCTTTATGACGTGATGCTGACGGATACCTTTAACACTGCGGAAATGCAGTATAAACGGGACGCAGTGTAGGGTCACATAGAGCACATCCGCAGCATATTTAACACTGCAGATGCCCCCCAGCAGTCACAAGGGTGAGATCACTGCTGTGGCTGGGTAGCTCAGTATGTACGCTCATGACTGCCGGTGGGAAATCCGCCGCTAAGCTACCAAGCCGCAGCAGGGAGCTAGTTATTGTGACTGTTGGCGGGCAGCCGCAGCACGTAATATGCTGCAGATGTGGGCCATGTGATCCTACACATTATACATTTTTATTTTTCATTATATTTATTTAATAAATGTATTTTAATTTTTAAATTTTTTTACACTTTTTTTATACTTATTGTTTTTACACTTTTATTTATTTTATATGTTTTGACTTATTTTTTTTTTTTTATGCTTTGGAATACTTAGTATTCCAAAGCATTGCAGATATATGCTGCCTGCTAGTTTTACACTGGCACGTCCTGACAAGCAATAACCGGGGCAGACCTAGGGGTCCTTGTAAAGACCCCTGGCGGCTCAGGTAAAAAGCAGCACCCCACGATCGTTGCAGGGTGCTACAGAAGAGAGACAGAGGGAGCTTCCTACCACGGCTGTAAGGGTTAAACTGCCAGGACCGAAGTTTCCTTCGGTCCCGGCAGTGCGGCAGGTCCCCGCCCGCCGGGGATCACACACAGTACCCCGCGATCGCGCTGCGGGGTGCTGCAGGGGGGACAGAGGGAGCTCCCTCCCTCTGTCATAACACGGCTGTAAGGGTTAAACTGTAAGGGACCGCACTGATTGGTCCTTGACACGCTAGCGATGACCCTCAGCTGTCTGTAACAGCAAGCATCACCCGATTGTCACCCCTGTTTAGGAGCGGTGACAGTTAGAATCATGGACGAGTATAGACATCTAGGTGCTGGAATGGCCGCCAACCTGGACGTCTATACTCATCTATGGTCGTTATCGGGTTAAACCTGCTCCAGTATGGTCTGACATTTCAGTGTACTTTCAGCCGATGTGACTTGTCGCTGAAAAGTCGCTTTTGATAAATTCAGCACCAATGCATTTTTTTGCCTAAAATAGGCTAGAATGCATCATGTTCTAAAAAACCTCTAAAGAAAAAGCCGCAAAAAAGTCGCACATATTTAGACTGCGACTTTCTGTGTGACTAATGTACACAGGAAAAAACAGTCTAAACCCTTTGATAAATCTCCCCAAGTGCTGTCTGCTGACATCTCTGTCCATTTTAAGAACTGTCCAGAGAAAATCCCCATAGCAAACATATGCTGCTCGGGACCGAGATGTCAGCAGAGAGCACTGTGGTCATGATGTCAGCAAAGAGCACTGTGTTCCAAAAAGAAAATAATTTCCTCTGTAGGATTCAGCAGCTAAGTACTGGAAGGATTAAGATTTTTTAATAGAAGTAATTTACAAATCTGTTTAACTTTCTGGCACCAGTTGTTTAAAAAAAAAAGTTTTCCACCGGAGTACCGCTTTAATGGGTAGGAAAATACCCATCAGTAAATACACATCAAAATACATGTGTGACCCTACCCTTGGCCATGTTCACACGTGTGGAATTCTGCATTGAAATTACGCCGTAGATTACATTCAATGGGATTCTGCTGGGCTGTGCACACAGCAGAATTTTCGTGCCAGATGTTTCTAGCACAGAAATTCCAATTTCCGTGTCCACAGAATGAATGAACCTGCCCATTCTTTCTGCAGACTCTGCATGGAATACATAGCCTATGAGGTGGTGCATTTCTGTGGGGTCTTAACGCCAGCATGTTATGCCAGTGCCCACAGTCTCTGGAATTTTCCTGACATGTGACCATCTGCAGCTTCAAATCCTGCACATCAAATATGCACAGGGTACTGTACATGTGAATACACCCTCAATGGTAAGAGGATGTCGTTTATGAGCAAACAAGCTAGACATTTTAAGAATCTTTCAGTTAGTGAGGACCAAAGAACATCTAATGCACACAGTATGTAGGACAACATTACTATTAAAAATCGTTAATAGTTTTCCGTTGGAAAGATACCAACTCTCCTACATTAACGTATGCTATGAATCTACACTGGAAATTAGGAAACATGCCTAAGACTGCATTCACATCTCGTTTTTACACTCCGGGTGCCGAATACGGCTGGGGGAGGGGCAAACCGGGCTCTCCCATACCCCAGCCGGACCAGCGATGAATTCCATTCACTTTAATGAGCCAACCGTAGTGAAACAGTGACTCCGGTCGGCTCATTTTTGACCCGTATCCAATTTTGTGACCGGACCTAAAAACATAGTTTGCCCCTCACCGGATCCGGCACCCGTAGTGTAAAAACGAGATATGAATGCAGCCTAACTTAGATGAAAACCATAAAAAAATGAATGATGTATGACCTTTGTGGTTGGATACTCTATAATGCTTTTAAGGGACAGTATTTTGGGACAGCTGTAATGGAATTATAGGCTTTTTGATAGCGTTGGTCTGAAGATAATGAAATACTGGGGAGGAAAGATTTATAAATAAATATATATATATATATATATATATATAAATAAATTAAATATCCAGCAGTGACCATAAATCCTTTATTGAGGAGGTTTGAGCAGGGACCTGGATTAATACATTAAAACATTTCAGTTTGTCCACAAATGGTTTGATAGGCCTAACAGTATAATATCAGGTTTGTAACCTGAATAACAACATGGCAGCCTATTTCAGCCTATTTAAAAATGTTCTTCAGGCAATAGTGGATGTTTAATTTCAATTAATTACTATATAGCAGGAGCTCCTATGTGGAATCAATCTTCTGACCAGAGCATGGGAACGTCTTTGTGTGCTCAGAAGCGATGACCGGTCATTTCGCGCATGTGCGCTTCATCCGGCCTCTAGGCCGGATGACGCGCACATGCGCGAAATGACCGGTCATCGCCTCTGAGCGCACAAAGACGTTCCCATGCTCTGGTCAGAAGATTGATTCCACATAGGAGCTCCCGTTGCCGAATCCGGTGGTGAGTGCGGATATACACTTTCTTTCTTCATACTTTTGATATTGCTACCTACTCTTTCATTTATCCTAGCACCTCCACCCGGCCATTTCGATTGCTGGCTCGATTGTATGCTTACCTCGCTACATGCCTATCTGTTGCCTGTGTTAAGCATTTGGCGCCCTCCCTGCCATTCCTACCCACACGTATGTATACTATATAGCAGGGGCTGCAATAATACACTGTAGACTTTGTATATGTTATGAGGGCCAGAGGAGAAGACAAAATCGGTCCATATAATGTGGTATAGAAAAAGAAGCATCGCTCAATGTGACAGAACTTTACATTAAGGGATACCTATTCATACTGGATTTCTGTTTGTTTTACGTTAGCAACCCTTTAAAACTGAAGTGCAACATTTTATTGTAGAGGTGTTATGTGTGTACAGAGAAGGCAGGAGATGAGGCCACAGAAGAGGAAGGAGGTGTTATCAGTAGAGGGAGGAGGATGTAGACTTAAGAGAAAAAAGGGTTGTACATTCTCAAGTGAAAAGAGTATGATGTGGAAGAAGATAGAACCACTACACTTTACAGCTGGATAAATCTGAGCAATGGCGATCCTATGAATCACAATACCCATAACAAGTACCGTGGCAAGAAACCATCACCTACAAAGAACCAGGAGACGACGTCCAAGTACAGTATTAAAAAAGCAAACAAAAAACAATAGATGACCAGTGAAGCTTTTATATTGAGAACGTGAATTTGCTGCTCTTACATTCTTAAGTTATGCCTCCTTTCTTATTCCTTCCATTGCTTCTGTTGCTTTTCTCCCGTGAAGCACATCAGGATGGACCGAGAGGTTCCTGGCGTCGCAGATTTCGCTGGGAGACCAATGGGAGAGTTTTTAGCCTCCAGAGTTCAGGATCTGACCATAAAGTTGGGACTTTCTACATCTCGGAGGTTCGAAATCATGCTAATCCAAGGAGGTATCCAGGGTTACAACAAGGAGATCAAAGTAGTGGTCGACAAGGGATTTTTGATCAACATCGATTTATAGCTCAGGTTCCCACTCCAAGGAATGATGCTACAGTGAGAACCTCTACAAGTGAGGAAGCACATCAGATCACTCAGAGGGAGACACTCCAGAAAAATGATGTCACACGAGTATATTCAACACTAGTCATAGGAGAAGTACAACCCTCTGCTCACCAGCTTGGGGTCACAGCAGCAACAAGTACACATAGGAATGACTTAAAACACAGATTATCTACACAGAGAAATGATGTTAAGGAGAACATGGTTACGCCAAGGAATGCTGTAACAAAGGGAAGTCGAATACAAACAATTGAGGATGCTCCATGGACTAATTCACCGAGAAATTCTATAACACCATCACAACCTAATACAATTAGTCACAGGCTTACTCCTCAGGTGAATGAAGCTTTACAGAGGAGTGCTCTGCCTCAGAGAACCGTTACTTACAGGAATGATGACATTCATAGTAGGCCTATTCTAGAAACAGCTTCCAATCAGAATGATGTAACCCCTGCAAATTTAAATGACATTTCCCGTGAAGTCGTGGCACCTATCCGGCCACTAGACTCTCCACCAGCCATACAAAGAATGGCGGGAGACGACCCCAGAAGTCCTTACAGGAACAGAAATTTGGTACAGTCCAATGTGGTCCCAAGTGGCCGAAGACCAGGAACAAGACTCTATCAGTATGGTAAGATGAATTATTTAATGTTTTATTGATACACAGAATGAGTAATTAATGTTAGTATGCAAGGTAGTAGTTATGGGGGGGCAGAGCGCCGACAGACCTCAGTGCTGTTAAACAGAACAACACAATACTTGAGTGTTGAGGACACAGAACTATGCATCATGCTATTTGCACCGTAATATTATAATCTTCCATATTCTGCTAGAGCTTATGAACTCTTTTTTTTGGCAAGTCCTGCTTTTGTGTTAGAACCTGGGTCCAACAGATGATCATCTATTTATCTAAAAGGAAGTCAAATACTGTCAGACAAAAAATGAGTTCTACGGGCAGAATAATTTTCATAAAATGTTTTACCTTTTTTTTAGATTTAAAACTTTCCTTTATAATATGTATCATTTTTAATCCCCATTTTGTCTGTACAGTCTTTTTTAGTTAAAGGGGTTATCCAGGCACAGAAAAACTGAGCTAATTTCTTTCAAAAACAGCTCCATGTCTGTCCCCAGGTTGTTTGTGGTATTACAACTTGGTTCCATTCATTTGGAATTGAGCTGCTCAATGGAACTACAGAACCACTCCCAACCTGGAGACAGACAAAGCTAAATGAAGGATAGCATCAAAATGCAGGAGAATAATGTAATAATATACTTTTCCTAAAACTATGTGTGTAATATATATATATATATATATATATATATATATATATATATATATATATATATATAAACTTTACTCTTTTTTTAAGCCATATTTATTACAACTCCTGTATGTGTTGCTTCTTATTTATCTCTGCATCCATAGGACTTCCCGATCTCATTCCTGATGCTCTTTTCATTCAAACTGCCACGTATATCCAGAGGGTTCCCTTGTACAGTCTCCAGTGCGCAGCAGAAGAAAACTGTTTAGCTAGGTAAGAGGAAATGCATGCAGTCAAAATGTAGATTTGTATATGCTATCAGCATGTAACCATTGTATACAGTGATCTCAGCTTTCATGTGCCATACTACTGACATCAGTACTCAGCGATAGCAGCCATGATACTAACAGTATGGCCTGTGATTGCAATTGCCATTCTCAAGCATACTGAGTGCTTGAGAATGGCGGCGTGATGCTGCTGAAACGTTGTATGTCCTAATGGGTGAATAAACTCCCACTTTTTTTGCACTTTTGGGTGTGGTCCAATGATTAATTCTGTTTTAGATAGATAGATATGAGATAGGTAGATAGATATGAGCTAGATATGAGATAGATAGATAGGTAGATAGATATGAGATAGATATGAGATAGGTAGATATATATGAGATAGATATGAGATAGGTAGATATATATGAGATAGATATGAGATAGGTAGATAGATATGAGATAGATAGATAGATAGATAGATAGATATGAGATAGATATGAGATAGATAGATAAGTAGATAGATATGAGATAGGTAGATATATATGATATAGATATGAGATAGGTAGATAGATATGAGATAGATAGATAGATAGATAGATATGAGATAGATATGAGATAGGTAGATAGATATGAGATAGGTAGATAGATATGAGATAGATAGATATGAGATAGATAGATAGCTAGATATGAGATAGGTAGATAGATAGATAGATATGAGATAGGTAGATAGATATGAGATAGATATGAGATAGGTAGATAGATGATAGATAGATATGAGATAGGTAGATAGATATGAGATAGATAGATAGATAGATATGAGATAGGTAGATAGATATGAGATAGGGAGATAGATATGAGATAGGTATGAGATAGGTAGATAGATGTGAGATAGATAGATAGATAGATAGATAGATAGATAGATAGGTAAATAGATATGAGATAGGTAGATAGATATGATAGTTAGTTTAGTTATTATTGCAAGTGTACATTATGTATTGTCTATACCTCAATATATAATGGTTTACAAATGTAACTCTGTGGTGGGTGCATTTTGGTGAATGGCGTGGATTGCAATAGCATGCATTGGTAGCACCCGGGCAAGGCAGAATATTGTGTTACACGGCCTACCCATGCCCCCAGCCCGGCCTGTCAATGTAAGAGAATGGCAGTGTATACAGTGTATTCATCAATGCTCACCCACAGCACACACAGGATTTTGTCATGGGTTGGGGTTTAGAAACATACAATAATATCACCACACTAGGAAGACATATTACTACTCCGGTGGCTAATATCATCATACTGTTAGTATATAAAAACAACTATACACAGACCAACTTCACCACTATATAAGGGACAAATAATTGCACAACACCATGACCACCACCATATAGTGACTGGATAATACTACCATACTGATACTGAATAATACCACTATACATAGACCCGTGTCACCAATAACACTACTATACAAGAGACAAATAATTGTACCACACCATGATCATTTCCATTACCACCATATACTGACCATACTGATACAAAAAAAAAAACAATATACACAGACCAATATCACCAATAAAACCATCCTTGGGGGCACTATGTACTGGGGGCATTACCTACCAGGGGCCACTACCTACTGGGGGCACTACCTATTAGGGGGGCACTATGTAATGGGGGCATTACCTACTTTGGGGCATGACTTATCAGGGGCCACTACCTACTGGGGCCAAAACCTACTGGGGGAATTACCTACATGAGGGCACTACCTACATCGGGGCACTACCTACTAACTACTGGGGGCATTACCTACCTTTGGGGCACTACCTACTACATACCTACTGGGGGAACTACCTACTGGTGACATTAACTACTATCCACCTACAGGGAGCATCACTTTCTACCAACCTACTGAGGGCATTACCTACGACCTACCTGGGAGCATTACCTACTACCTATCTGCTGAGGGAATTACCTATTACATTTGGGGGACATCACCTACTACCTACCTACTGGGGGTATTACCTACCTGGGAGCTTTACTGACCTGCTGGGGGCATGGGCATCTACCTCATAGGCGGGGATTCCCTACCTACTGAGGGCATTATCTAATAACCTAATTACCTAATCCCCCTACCCTTTACCCCAGCACACCTAATCCTCCATACTATGTGGGGCACCATGGGGGGCATTATTTGAGGCACTGAGGGTAGAGAACAGATGTGGAATGTGCTATAAAAGTGTGGAGCCTAATCTGGCAGATTCTGTGGAGACAAGACATGGGCCCTGATTCACTATTGTAAACCCGACCTGTAAAAACCTGACCAACTCTCCAAAACCTGAAAAGGGGCACCAAAAAAGGTTTCCACAGAAAATGTGGTGGATTTGAGCTCTGAAAAACCCCACAGCTCAGAGCATGTGTAAAAACTGAAAAATGTAGGGAAACCTTAGTACATAATTGAAAAAATATCTGTTGGGTTAAAAAACAGAAAACTAGAAATCAGGGCCATAGTTGGAAGAAGATTTCATGGCGATCTGAGCAAGACAGAGAATAAAAGGAAAGAGAACAACTCCAAGAAGACGCCTCCTGTCAGTAGATGTAACTGCACTGTAATCATTTATATATTCTGCAGCGCCTGTGTAGACCTGGGGTCATCACTATATGGTCTTTGTATGGGGGGGGGGGGATATTGGTCTATGTTCAGTGGTTTTTATACAATCGCTATGTGTTGGTAATGGAAGTGGTCATGTTGTGGTACTATTGTTCCTCATATACTGGTATTATTGGTAATATTGGTTTCAGTATACAGGATTTGGTCAGTAACATAGATGGCTATGCATTCCGTGCAGAGTCCGCTGAAAGAATGAACAGGTAAATTTTTTTTGTGGACATGGCAGGCCAAACAAAATTATTGGGGGGGGGGGGGGGGGGGGCGATATTTCAGTCTTGGACCCAGGCAGCATAATTTCTTGTGCCGGCCCTGGCAGGAAGGGAAGGGGAGGATATTATTCACTATAATAACACTGTATCCTGTGTGAGGAGAAAACAGATCATTTTATCATTATGAAGAGTATATTCTCCTGCTGGGAAATAAAGTTTACAGCAAATCATTTGACATTTAGAAGCTCCGCCCACAAAGAGACAAAGAACTAAGATCATGTCTGTATTATATTTTTCAGAGGCAGACTGTTATTTCCATTCAACTTAACAAAAACATATTAAGTTTGCTGTTATATAACTATAGTTTTATTCTACTTTTCCCCAGCCCCAGCATTATAATCTTTTATTTATTTATTTTTTTAAGGCGAGAAGTTGGATTCTCATGTGTGGATGAAAGTTGGCCAAGGTGCAGCTGTGAACCTCAATGACATGGAGGTCATTGGGGAGATTCATCAAAACTTGTGCTAAGGAAAAGTTGACCATTTGTCCATAGCAACCAATCAGATAGCTTCTTTCATTTTTTGGAATTGGATTGGTTGCTGTCGGCAACTGGTCACCTTTTCCACACAGGTCTTGATTTTTAATTGGACTTCAGCTGCAAACAGTTAAGTTAACTCATTAAATTTGATGCTGTCAATTGCCCTTATACTGTTCTTGGACAAATAGAGGCTGCACCTCTCTCCATTTAATCCACACCATGATGATCTTGTTTTATTAAAGGGGTTATCCACCATAAGGTGATTTTAGTACGTACCTGCCAGAACTGGATATTTCCTTTTTTATTTTGTTCTCTAAACTACTCATCCCACAGTTCCATGCTTGAAAGTATGAGATCACTTTCCTTCCTCCCACACATCAGCCACCCCAACCATTGAAACAGTATTTTTTTTATCAAGGAGCCTACAACTGTTGCAAAATTGAAGCAGGACAGGCTCCTTCTGATCACCTGACTAGTGATGTCAGGTCTCCAGTGGTAAACAACTTATCCCCTATCCTAAGGATAGGGGATAAGTTGCAGATCGCGGGGGGTCCGACCGCTGGGGCCCCCCGCGATCTCCTGTACGGGGCCCCGAAAGCCCGCTGGAAGGGGGCGTGTTGACCCCCGCACGGAGCGGCGGCCGACACGCCCCCTCAATACAACTCTATGGCAGAGCCGGAGTGCTGCCTTCGGCAATCTCCGGCTCTGCCATAGCGATGTATTGAGGGGGCGTGTCAGCCGCTGCTTCGTGCGGGGGTCGACACCCGCTATCTGGCCGGAGAGCTTGGCCCCCGTTCAGAGAGATCGCAGGGGGCCCCAGCGGTCGGACCCCCTGCGATCTCAAACTTATCCCCTATCCTTAGGATAGGGGATAAGTTTTTCACCACTGGACTACCCCTTTAACAGGAAATTGTGAGAAAACCATCACACACAGGTACAGGCACTATATTATGAACTAAACTAACTTTACAGCCCCTGTAGCATATTCAAATAAAAAAAAAATCCTGGAATACCCCTTTAACCGATCGTCCATATGCGCGTCCCCATATATAATGCATCATACCCGGTGGGTCCCGGTTGCTATAAGCAACTGGGACCCACGCTAATGCCGGACATCGTCGATTGGACTGATGTCCGGCATAAACTCTTTAGACGCGGTGATCAAAGTTGATCGCCACATCTAAGAGTGGAAGTAAAAGCATCCCGGCTGCTCAGTAGGGCTGATCGGGACCATCACGATAAAATTGCGTTGTCCCGATCAGCTAGGACGCAGCAGGAGGTCCCCTCACCTGTCTCCTGCGCGTCCGAACAGCGATTGATTGCTCAAAGCCTGAAATCCAGGCTTGAGCAATCAACCGCCGATAACAATTATCCCTGCCATTGTATGCAATGACAGTGATCAGTGTATTGAATCAATGTACTGCATGTTATAGCCCTCTATGGGAGCTATAACATTGCAAAAAAAATGTAAACAAAAAAAAAAAAAAAGTTAACAAAGATCATTTAACCCTTTCCCTAATAAATCAACCCCTTTGAATCCCTAATGAATCAACCCCCTTTTCCCATAAAAAAAACTGTGTAAATAAAAATAAACATTTGTGGTATTGCTGCGTGCGTAAATGTCCGAACTATAAAAATATATCGTTAATTAAACCGCATGGTCAATTCCAAAGTCCAAAATAGCGTATTTTTGGTCACTTTTTATACCATAAAAAAATGAATAAAAAGCGATCAAAAAGTCCGATCAAAACAAAAATGAAAACCACTAAAAACTTCAGATCACGGCTCAAAAATGAGCCCTCATACCACCCGGTACATGGGAAAAATAACAAAGTTATAGGGGTCAGAAGGTACGACAAAATCAAACCTATAAAAGTAGGGTATCATTTTAATCGTATGGACCTACAGAATAAAGATAAGGTGTCATTTTTACAGAAAAATTTACTGTGTTGAAACGAAAGCCCCCTAATTTACAAAATGGCGTTTTTTCTTCCATTTTTTTTGCACAATGATTTTTGTTCCATTTCGCTGTAGATTTTTGGGTAAAATGACTGATGTCACTACAAAGAAGAATTGGTGGCGCAAAAAATAAGCCATCATATACAATTTTATGTGCAAAATTGAAAGGGTTATGATTTTTAAAAGGTAAGGAAGAAAAAACGAAAGTGCAAAAACAGAAAAACCCTGAGTCCTTAAGGGGTTAAGACTAATTTCCTACATCATTTCATATTTACATATAAAACATTTTATTCTGTTCTTCCAGATCGGCCTACTCACCAGGTATTTCAGAAATAAGTACAAGGGTTTTACTTCGTTTCCCTCAACGAGTTAAAAACCGTGGCACAGCAGACTTCTTACCAGTGAAGCCAAGACATACATGGGAATGGCACAGCTGCCATCAGTGAGTACCAATTTCTCTTGTGATATAATACAGTGCTTTTTTCTTATATACATTTTTATCTCTATCTTACTTTCTATCAAAAGGCATTATCACAGTATGGATTCCTTTAGTCATTACGACCTTCTGGACTCAGCGACCAATCGAAAGGTGGCAGAAGGTCACAAGGCTAGCTTTTGCTTGGAGGATACCTCATGTGATTTAGGAGTAAGGCGGCGCTATGCCTGTACAGCACACACCCAGGTGATACAATATTGAGAAATGTATACTCCAGCTTTTTAAAATGTATTCACTATCTAGAGGATAGGAGATAAGTGTCTGCGAGGGATCCAACCAATGAGATCCAACACAATCCCCAAAATAGTGCCCTGGCTCTTCCTGTGCACGGAGCAAAATGATCAAACCCCCCCCCCCCCCCCCATACTCTATGCATTATCTATGAGAGCACAGGAGACATGCCACTTTTGAATTGATGTATTTTTGTCCACAACATGATAATAATAATCATAATAATACAAATATGTATACGTTTGTTCCAGGGACTGAGTCCAGGATGTTATGACACTTATCATGCCAACATAGATTGTCAATGGATTGATATTACTGATGTTTCCCCAGGAAAATACATTCTTAAGGTGAGTATGCCGAAGATATCAATCATTTTAAGGACTCATTATAGGAAATGGGGGAGATTTATCAAAACCTGTTCAGAGGAAAGTCTTTCCAGTTCCCCATAGCTACCAAAGCTACCAATTGCTTACCTCTTTTTTTATTTTATTTTTCAGTTTAAATAAAGGTCTCTGAAAACTAAAAGAAGCAATCTAATTGGTTGCTATGGGCAACTGGTCAACTTTTCCGGGCACAGGTTTTGATAAATCTGCCCCCACTATGTGTATTCCTATATAATGACAATTATGGAGCAATTTTCTCGTAACTCTGCAGTTCCTCTACTATTCACTCTAGAAATTATTGAAAAAATTGACAACTTGGTGTTAGGCTGGGTTCACACTACGTTTTGTCCCATACGGGAGCGCATACGGCAGGGGGGAGCTAAAATCTCGCGCTCCCGTATGTCACCGTATGCGCTCCCGTATGTCATTCATTTCAATGAGCCGACCGGAGTGAAACGTTCGGTCCGGTCGGCTCATTTTTGCGCCGTATGCGCTTTTACAACCGGACCTAAAACCGTGGTTGACCACAGTTTTAGGTCCGGTTGTAAAAGCACATACGGCGCAAAAATGAGCCGACCGGACCGAACGTTTCACTCCGGTCGGCTCATTGAAATGAATGGCATACGGGAGCGCATACGGTGACATATGGGAGCGCGAGATTTTAGCTCCCCCCTGCCGTATGCGCTCCCGTATGGGAGAAAACGTAGTGTGAACCCAGCCTTACCAATGTGTCAACAATCACTGCTGACAGACAGTGTAGGGAATGATAATATTCATACATTTCCAAAAGGAATAACAACTCATAGAAATTAGTCAGATGCTCAGAAATGATTTCACAGGGAAAATACAAAAAATAAAATAAACTAAAACAGATGTGTCAGAAGTGGAGACACGTCCTCTGTAATTTTTATCAATGTAAAGTGGTTTTAAGAAACAAATAATATCAGAATGTATATTGCAGGTCTCTGTGAATCCAAATTTTCTAGTCCTGGAGTCAGATTTCTCTAATAACGCAGTGCGATGTGACCTGACCTACACAGGAAGCCATGTAATAACTCGGAATTGCCGCCTTTCCAGGTAATCCTATTTTCTTATAAATAATAGTGCTATAAACCTACACCAACATGTTTTGTTTTCCTCAGAGTTAGCTTATCATGCTTATATTAAAATCTACCTTTTGTGATATTTTGACAAATGACAAATCATGCAGCAGTGTGCATTACAAAAGAAGCTCCTAAATACCTGAACAGGGCACTCTTCACCCCATTTTCTGCCGCTCTCAGCTCTATATGGCTTTTCAGTATGAGACAAGCCTTCCCCCTATGTCCCTGTAGTAGAAGTTTCCAGTATCGAGACCTAGAGTAATGTAATCCTATGACATACCTCCCAACTTTTGCTGAGAGCAAAGAGGGACAAGCCATGCCCACTTACATAATAATATGTGAATAACAATGGAAATCTGAATACTATTTATTATACAGATGTTCCCTTATGGTGCTGCAGCTTCCCCCAGACTGTATTGCTGCAGTTCCCCCACATTAGGTAGGCAGACCTCCCCCCCCCCCCCCACCCCTCTTCCGGCCCCAGTCCCCTTCTGTTCCCTCTTCTTCCTATGCGCAATGGCCTCTGATGACATCACTCGTGCACCGGAGCACAGAGGAAGGGTTCAGCCTCTTGTGTCTGCTGGCTTACTGCTGCCAGACACAAGAGTGATTGACAAGGTAAGGAGCCAATGGCGCCTGTCAAACTTTCTACCAAACCTTCTATTTACAGTTAAATGCGGGACATGTGGGGGCTGTTCTGGGATGGCAGGACATCACCTCTAAGGTGGGAATGTCCTGCTGGATCCCGAATGGTTGGGAGGTGGGGAACAGGGAGAAAAGAGTTTAGGGGACGATTTTGTAATGCATCACATTTATAGAAAATATCACTAGAGGTGCATAACTCTAAAGTCACATGCCTACTATTGTGTAGGACAGGGCTGGGAAACCTCAGGGCTGCTAAATCATTTAATCTGGCCCCATAAGACTGTTATCTTAACAGTGAGATCTCACTAGGCAGCGCAAAATTTCATACATTCACTGTAATACAGCACAATCTCACTAGTTAGCACAGATCATGCTGATCCTAACAAGGATTCAGCAATACAGTCTTGGGGAAGCTGCAGCACCATAAGGTTAGCTGGGAACATCTGTCTTGTAATGACTATTCATAATTCCATTTCACAACATATATTATTATGTATGGTTCACTAATGATCTTCTTGATATCAGAATGATTATATTATATTTTATAAATAGACAAAAAAGGTTCCACACCCCTGGTGTAGGACAATCATATGCCACCGAAACAGCTGTATCAATACCACAATATCTCCCAACAGTTTTCAGGATGATTTCAGACTTAAAGGGGAACTTCGGTACATGGTACAAGTTCTCATCCTCTATCCACAGGATAGGAATGTGTCTGATGGCAGGGGGTCCACCAATATGCTCCCTCCATATATCTCTATGGAAAAGCCGAGATACACAAGCGCTGTATTTCCGGCTCTCCCATAGAGATACATGGAGAGGACGTGTTGGCCCCAGCTTCATGCAGTGGTCGACAGTAATTCATGCACAGTAATTCATGCACTGAGACAGAAATTCATGGAGAGCTGGGGTGCTGGGCATGGAGGATCCCAGTAGTCGAACCCCGCCACATTCAGACTCTTGTCACCGATCCTGTGGCTAGGGGATAATAACTTATGTCCCAGGGTTCCCCTTTAAAACAGCCCACAAAAAGTTTATTTTTTATATGCCTATCTCATTGTAATTCCCCAATGGGTGTGAACCCACTGTGCCACTTACAGGTTTGGCTTAGGGTCACACTTGTTAGTGGAGTCTAAGTGTTCCCCTGGTTTTCACACTTTATCGCGCTCCAGGATGTGGAAGCTGGACTTAGCCACAGGGGAGACACCAGGTCACTGCCACAACAGTGCTACCAGTAAGTGGCAGCTGGCCAGGCAGGCCAGAACACTTTGGAAACAGGTGGGGCACTATAGATGGAGTAAGTGCAGATGCAGCAGAGCTGACTTGGTGTATAGTAGAGCTGGCACTGTGAGAGCAGGTGTAGCCAGATGGAATAACCTAGATCAGCAGACAGAGGCGGGGTTGACAATCCGGGTCATACACAGAAGCAGCCAACAGATGCAGAGGGGGATCAGGCAGAAACTTAAATGTCTTGAATGCAGGCTATGGTCAAACATGGGAACTAGAGATGAGCGAAGTTACAGTGATTTGATTCGTCAAGAACCTCGGGGCTCGGCGGTTGCTGACTTTAGCCTGCATAAATTAGTTCAGCTTTCAGGTGCTCCGGTGGGCTGGAAAAGGTGGATACAGTCCTAGGAGAATCTCCTAGGACTCTATTCACCTTTTCCAGCCCATCGGAGCACCTGAAAGCTGAACTAATTCATGCAGGCTAAAGTTAGTAACCGCCGAGCCGCGAAGTTTGTGACGAATTGAATCACTGTAACTTCGCTCATCTCTAATGGGAACAGATCAGGAACAAAACAGACATCTTTGCTGGTAGATTATCACACTATTGCTCAGGCACTACAGGAAGGGAGCGTTGCCCTTATATAAGTGGTGCCTGGCAGGGATTGGAGGGGGACCAGAATCGGGAATGTGCACAGATCCTTAGAGACAGCCTGTCCACACGCGCAACCCCTATGAGGCGTGCCTGAAACTGTCATCGCCTGTGACAGTGCAGGGGAATAAGTCCAAAGCCTGGAGAGAGGAGGAGGAGCCATGCGTGTGACTCAGCTGAGGTAAGCAGCTGCACATTGGTGACTGCCAACTGCCAGTGTTACAATCATGCACACTCACCATCAATAGTCCTACAGCATCATTTGTGTCTTCTGTGTGTTTAATTAGTCATGTGATCACAAGTCTGGATCTTCAAATCTTCCAGTACCTAATGGTTACAACAGGATGTCAGACTCTGACTTTCAGTGCACTACAGTAAGATATCATCACCAGATGCTTCCTTCTAGCTCCCAGACCCCTACCTACCCCCCATCTCCATGGCAGTGTTTCCCCACAAGTGTGCCTCGAGCTGTTGCAAAACCACAACTCCTAGCATGCCCAGACAGCCAACAGCTGGAGGCACACTGATTGGGAAACACTGCTCTATGGGATCGGGATATATAGTAGATATACACCTCCCACCTCTTCTTATGGAAGTTCCTGATAAGGATTATTCTCTGCTTCAAGAATGGATCTGTCAATTCTTGAAGCAGAAAAAAAATGCTCATCAGGAACTTCCATTGACATCAATGGGGTTTCATTCCAGGAAGAATTTCCACATGAATCTGCTTCAAAATATTGAAGTGGAAGAAATTCAGTGACGAAATTCTGCAGTGTACAGGGACCCTAAAGCCTAGGATATTGGGGCATTTACCAAGATATGTGTGTTTTTTTGCATGTTTTTTTGCGTGACTGCGCCAAATTTATTAAATGGTCGCCGGGCATTTGATAAATTTTGTGCAGGTCACATTTTCTGAAATTTCCCTTTTCACATACACCAAAAAGCTAAGCGAAGTCTGGGCTGGTGTTGTTTTGTGACTTATTGGTGTTTTTAAAAAAGTCGCAGTTGATGAATTCATTACCACTGCACAAGACTAACCTTAACATCTGTACCTTCTTTTGAAAAACAAATTGTAAACCAAAAAGTAGCAAAAAATTACCTGAGGTGCAGCGCTGTGCCAGAATAGACAAATCTACACACAAAAACAGCTGTAAAGACAATGCAGCCAATCACAGCTCTGAGGGAAATATGAATGAGTGAGTGGCCGGCCGGAGTATAGTGCAGAGATGCAAGCGCAGGAGAAAGCCGCTTTGCATCTCTGCAATAGAAAGGAGGATCACATCAGGTTTCAGTTGTGATCGGTTCTTACCTGCAGGTACTACTACTTCCAACATGGAGCACACTCTGCTCCATGCTGGGAGCTGTAGTACCTGCATTAATAGACAGATTGCAGTGAGTGTAATTTCTGACACCTGTTGCGATCTGTCTATTAAGGCAGGTACTACAGCTCCCAGCATGGAGCAGAGTGTGCTCCATGTTGGGAGTAGTAGTACTTGCAGTTAAGGAAAGATCACGTTGGATGTCACTCCTGACACCCGCTGTGATCCCCCTGTATAATGTATCGTTGCGGCGGCCGCTCTCCTATGGTCCCCTGCACTGACGTATCTTTACACCTATTCATATTTCCCACATAGATTTGTGATTGGCTGTGACCATCTGGCCAATCATAGCTCTATGTGGGAAATATGAATAGATGTATATATACGGCAGTGCAGAGGACCATAGAAGAGCGGCCGCCGCATCTATACATTATACAGGAGGATCGCAACAGGTGATCTGTCAATTAGCACAGGTACTACTACTCCCATCATGGAACAGTGTGTTCCATGCTGGGAGGAGTAGTACTACTTAAAAAAATGTAAAGAATAAAGAAAAAAAATGAAACACACATGCACACTACATTTTTATTATTGTCGGCTACATTTTTAGGTCCCCACCCGCACACATAAATTGATCCCTGTTTTAAAAATTTATAAAAATGTTGTTATAAAAAAGATAAATTTCGTTAGATACAATTTTTTCCTTCACTACTGTATTTATATTTTTTTTATGGTACCCTACGAAATTTTTGTAAAAAAGTTATCTCCATCATTTTTTTTCGGAAAGTCCAAAAAAGAATAAAAAAAAGCCTACAAAAACGCCAAAGTTAAAATCCACATATCGCTTTTCTTGCCATTTTTTCACTCCCATAGACTTCTGTGGGAGAAAAACCCCACGATTTTGACAAAAAAAAATCGCCAGTGGCTCAACATGCTGCGATTTTGGAAAACCGCCCAGGAGCTGAAAAACGCCAAAAGGATTAAAAAAATGCCAAAGTGAACAACACCAAGTGGAATAAGACTTTTGCGATTTCTCATTGATTTACAGCTAACATCTGGCCGCAGCATTTTTTGGCCAAAAAAACACCATACAACAGAATTGGCCTTTTTCTCTGCGTCCCCGTCCCCCCCCCCCCCCCCCCCAAAAAAAAAAAAAAAAATCAAGTAGAAACTTTGCTTTAGGCACTAGATAATGTATATTACTGATCTATATCATATAAACAGCTCTCTATGTTTTATTAGGGCCCCAAAAATTATATATCAATAAAAAGTACAAAAATCTGTATTTTAATATGTAAACAATACTGTATGTCAGTAAGTAAATGGTATATAATGCCTATCTCCAAATACAGATTGACTAATATGCACCTACAACAATTGAATGCAGTTGTGCATGTATCTATGTGCCATGCTAAAAAAAATATATAATTTACCCCTGATGCATCAAGTGCCACATCAGCCATGATAAAAAAATAAACATTTCTATTCATCCAATAGACCCATCAATCCCATTGCATAAAATCAGCTGTTTGCTCACAATGGAACTCAATGTAGACAATAAGCTTGGTTAACGCACAATGAGTCAGCCGCTGATGTGATGCTGCATTCTATCGCTGACTGGAGAGCACTTCCATGGCAAGACTGTCAACTCTCTCCAACCTATCTCCCAATGATCAATAACACAGGAAACACGTCAAGATGAAGGACTATAGAAACATTAAGCTACACATTGGAAGCATTAGTATTAAGCCATCTGGAATCACTATATTTTGTTTATTCTCATTACTCGAGCTTATTTAAAATTTTTATTAATCAAACTTATTTTTTATATTGATTTCCATTGAGAGCTAACTGAGCTGATTTTCTGCATTGGGATTGGCTAATCTATTGGAAACATAGAACATATTTCTATCATGGCTGATATGACACTATTTTACACCCTGATGCATTAACCCCTTAAGGACTCAGACCATTTTGGCCTTAAGGACTCAGACAATTTAATTTTTACGTTTTCATTTTTTCCTCCTCGCCTTCTAAAAATCATAACTCTTTTATATTTTCATCCACAGACTAGTATGAGGGCTTGTTTTTTGCGCGACCAGTTGTCCTTTGTAATGACATCACTTATTATATCATAAAATGTATGGCGCAACCAAAAAAACTATTTTTGTGGGGAAATTAAAACGAAAAACGCAATTTTGCTAATTTTGGAAGGTTTCGTTTTCACGCCGTACAATTTATGGTAAAAATGACATGTGTTCTTCATTCTGAGGGTCAATACGATTAAAATGATACCCATTATTATATACTTTTATATTATTGTTGCGCTTAAAAAAAATCACAAACTTTTTAACCAAATTAGTACGTTTATAATCCCTTTATTTTGATGACCTCTAACTTTTTTATTTTTCCGTATATGCGGCTGTATGGGGGCTCATTTTTTGCGCCATGATCTGTACTTTTTTTTGATACCACATTTGCATATAAAAAACTTTTAATACATTTTTTATAATTTTTTTTTTAATAAAATGTATTAAAAAAGTAGGAATTTTGGACTTTTTTTTTTTTTTCGTTCACGCCGTTCACCGTACGGGATCATTAACATTTTATTTTAATATTTCGGACATTTACGAACGCGGCGATACTAAATATGTCTATAAAAAATGTTTTTCACGCTTTTTGGGGGTAAAATAGGAAAAAACGGACGTTTTACTTTTTTATTGGGGGAGGGGATTTTTCACATTTTTTTACTTTTACTTTTACATTTTTTTACATTTTTTTTTACACTTGAATAGTCCCCATAGGGGACTATTCATAGCAATACCATGATTGCTAATACTGATCTGTTCTATGTATAGGACATAGAACAGATCAGTATTATCGGTCATCTCCTGCTCTGGTCTGCTCGATCACAGACCAGAGCAGGAGACGCCGGGAGCCGGACGGAGGAAGGAGAGGGGACCTCCGTGCGGCGTTATGAATGATCGGATCCCCACAGCAGCGCTGCGGGCGATCCGATTGTTCATTTAAATCGCGAACTGCCGCAGATGCCGGGATCTGTATTGATCCCGGCACCTGAGGGGTTAATGGCGGACGCCCGCGAGATCGCGGGCGTCGGCCATTGCCGGCGGGTCCCTGGCTTCGATCAGCAGCCGGGATCAGCCGCGCATGACACGGACATCGCTCCGATGCCCGCGGTTATGCACAGGACGTAAATGTATGTCCTGGTGCGTTAAGTACCACCTCACCAGGACGTACATTTATGTCCTGCGTCCTTAAGGGGTTAAAGGGTTACTCCGGTGGAAAACAAATTCCCCTCTGTTTGTCTCAGGAACTGTCCAAAGCAGGAGAGTTTTCCTATGGGGATTTGTTCCTACTCTGGACAGTTCCTGAGACAGACAGAAAGAGGTGTTAGCAGAGAGCACTGTTGTCACGACAGAAAAGAACAACTCAACTTCAGCAGCTGGTAAGCACTGGTAGGATTAAGATTTTTAATAGAAGTCATTTACAAATCTGTTTAACTTTCTGTAGCCAGTTGATAAGAATTTTTTTTTCCCCACAGGAGTACCCCTTTAAGTGGATCGCTAAGAGGCCATAATTTCAGTATGGCACCTATTTATGTGCACAGCTGCTTTTAATTGTTGTACATACATGAAAAATCTATCTGTATTTGGTATAAGGCATTATACACTGTTTACCTATTGACATTCAGTTTTGTTTACATATTGATATACAGCTTTGGGTAACTGTGTACAACCACTGCATTTCATAGTTGATATTCTGGTTTTATCAACCCATACCCCTCCTATCTCCCAATTTCTACTTGGATCAGCATAAATCTAATCAGCACTCTAGGCCCCGTGACCATATCCTATTGGTGAAACGCATGTCATGTTATCTTTATATTCTACATGACCTATTCTATACTTTTTTTTCCTACAGCATCTGAAGACAACAAAATAATTCTAAGTGGAATGTAACTGGGCGGACATCAAGATGGTGTTACATTGATTGTTACATATAATCAGGAATGACTATCTGATATGGGAAAAAACATGGTTCTGTTTATGATACAGGAGAAAGAGCACAGTATAAATCTTCTGATTATAAATAAATGGTTTTATGAAATATTTTGAGCTGCACTTTCGTCTTTGAATTCCTTAAATATCACATTATAAGGGTATGTTTGCACACGTGTATTTTTCTGAAGATTTTCTGCAGTAGATTAAAATAAGCTGCGGAAAAATTTGCAGCAAAATATGCACATGAACATATCCTAACAAAATATATGTATCTATATCATTCAGTCACTCAGAGAAAGCAACTTAAAAGGTACTTTGGAATTGAATTTTTTTTTTAACATTCTGCCCAGAATGCCCATTGAAAAAACAAACAAACACATTGGCTGAGACAGAATATTGCTGTGGCCGGGGGCAATTAGCAGAGCAGTGGTGTGATCAATTGGTTAAAGGGGAGCGCATTGAAGGCCGGGAGCAGGATACAGAAGGCAGCAGTGGGAGGTTACCTCAAATACGCAGCAAAAAAACATCATGTGTGACCCGACCCTAAGGGTACGTTCAGACGAGCGGATTTACAGCGTATTGTACACTGCAGATCCGCCGCTGAAGGACCTGTGCATGCTGCCTATATATGTGTCTGCTCGGAGCGGCATTACGTTGCTACGTGCAGACACACTGAAGCGATGTGCGAGTCGCCGCGCATGCACGGTGCACTCGCACACATCGCGGCCGCCCCCCCCCTACTCCATGAGCTAGGCTGAGAGCTACCGCGATGTGCAAGTATGCTGCGCATGCGCGCGGCGACTCGCACATCGCAGTGTGTCTGCTCGTAGTAGCGTATTGCCACTCCGAGCAGGCACATGTATAGACGGCATAAAGAGGTCCTTCAGCAGTGGATCCGCATCAAAATACCGCTCGTCTGAACATACCCTAAGGGTAAGTTCGTCAATCACCTGTGCGGTATAATGACTCAATTTACCCCTTGTTACGTGCCTTGAGGGGTGTAGTTTCCAAAATAGTATGCCATGTGTTTTATTTTATTTTTTATTTACTGTTCTGAGATACGGGCTTCCCTTCTGAGTCCTCTACTGCACCCACAGAGCACTTTACATCCACATATGAAGTATTTCCTTACTTGATAGAAAATGAATTACAAGTTTTGGGAGGCCTTTTTACCTTTTACCACTTGTAAAAATTAAAACAATGGGGCTACAATAACATGTTAGTGTAAAAAATGGAGATTTTGATTTTTCTCCTCCATTTTGCTGCTATTCCTGTGAAACACCTAAAGGGTTAAACTTTTTGAATATCATTTTGAATACTTTGAGGGGATCAGTTTTCATAATGGGGTCCATCATAGGGGATTTGCAACATAAGACCCTAAAATTCACTTCTAAACTTAACTGGTCCCTGAAAAATTCAGATTTAGAAGTTTTCCTGAAAAATTGGAAAATTGCTGCTGAACTTTGAAGCCCTCTGATGTCTTCAAAAAGTAAAAACATGTCAACGTTATGATGAAAACATAAAGTAGACATATTGTATATGTGAATCAATATGTAATTTATTTGACATGTCCCTTTTCCTTACAAGCAGAGAGCTTCAAAGTTCGAAAAATGCAATTTTCAAATTATTCATGAAATTTTGGAATTTTTCACCAAGAAATTATGCAAATATCGACAAAAATTTACCACTAACATAAAGTAGAATATGTCACGAAAAACAATCTCAGAATCAGAATGAAAAGTAAAAGCATCCCAGAGTTATTAATGCTTAAAGTGACAGTGGTCAGATTTGAAAAAAAAAGGCTCCCGTCCTTAGGGTTATAATGGGCTCCGTCCCCAAGGGGTTAAGGTACTGTACCCTCTGTTACCCCTTTTCAACCCATGTCCAACCCCCCCCCGTCACCCATGGACACCCAATTCGCCCGTCTCTCCTCCCCTTCGCCCATGCCCACCTCCCCTTCGCCCGTCTCCCCCCCTTCGCCCATGTCCACCCTCCTGTCATCCATGTCCGCCTTGTCCATCCCCAAGTCCATCCCTGTCACCCATGTTTACCCCTCTTAATTTGTCACCCCTTTTACCCCCCTTGTCATCCTTGTCCACCCCGTCTTCCATGTCCACCCCCCGTCAACCATGTTCGTCCCTCGTCCACCCCTCTGACTACCCCCCAGTCTACCCCTCTGTCACCCTCTGACCCGTCACCCCTGTTCACCCCCCAGTCTCCAATGTTCACCCCCCAGTCTACCCCCTGTCAACCATTACCACTTTTAACCCCCTTGTCATCCTTGTCCACCCCCGTTCACCCCCCCCTGTCTCCTATTTCCACCCCCTGTTTCCCATGTCCGTCCCCCGTTATCCATATCCACCTTGGCCACCCCTGTCCATCCCCCTGTCACCCACATCCCCCCCAGGCAACCCTCTGACCACCCCCCAGTCTACCCCTCTGTCAGCCATATCCACCCCCTATTCACCCCTCTGACCCCGTCACCCCTGTTTACCCCCCCTGTCTTCCATGTCCACCCCCAGTCTACCACCTGTCACCCCTGTCCACCCCTCTGTCATCCCTCTTTTATACCCCTTGTCCCCACCCGTCACCCCTCCCGTCTTCCATGTCCACCCCCTGTCATCCATGTCCACCTTGGCCACCCCCCTATCAACCTCCCCGTCACCCATGTTCACTCTCCATTGTCCACCCCTCTATCACCAATGTTCACCCCCCACCCCACCCCTCTGTCCCTTTGTCACCCCAGTCCACCCCTCTCTGTCAATCCTGTCCACCCTCCTGTCATCCATGTCCACCCCGTCACCCCTCTGTCACCCATGTTCACTCTCCATTGTCCACACCTCTGACCACATCCTTGTCACCTATGTCCACGCCCTATTCACACCTCTGTACCTTTGTTACCCGTCAACCCCTCTGTTACCACCTTGTCACTCTGTCCACCCCTCACCCATGTACACTCCGCCACACCCCTCTTCCACCCATGTACACTCCTCTACACCCCCGTCACCCATGTACACTCTTCTACACCCATCTGTCACAAATGTACACCCCTCTGTTACCCATGTACTCTTACACACCCCTCTGTCACCCATGTACACTCTTCTACACCACTCTGTTACCTGTGTACACCCGTCACCAATTTACGCTCCTCTACCACCCATGTACGCTCCTCTACACCCCTCTGCCAACCCTACACCCGTCACCCATGTACACTTCTCTACCACTAATGTACATTCCTCTACAACCCTCTGCCAGCCATGTACACCCCTGTTACCCATGTTCACCCGTCACCCATATACACTCTTCTACACTCCTCTGTCACCCATGTACACCCCTTTGTCACCCCTATGCCCGTCACCCATGTACACTCCTCTACCACTCAAGTACATTCCTCTACAACGCTCTGCCAGCCATGTACACTCTTCTACACCCCTCTGTTACCCATGTTCACCCCTCTGTCACCCCTACACCCGTCACCCATTTACACTCCTCTACAACCCTCTGCCACCCATGTACACTCCTCTACACCCCTCTGTCACCCATGTATACTCTTCTACACACCTGTCAGCCATGTACAGCCCTCTGTCACCCTTGTACACTCCTCCACATCTCCGTGCCACCCATGTACACTCCTCTACACCCATGTGCACTCCTGTACATCCCCAACACCCCTGTACACTCCCCTACACCCAAGACCCCTCTGTCACCAATATACACCCTTCTATTACCCAGTCACCCATATACACTCTTCTACACCTATCTGTCTCCCATGTACACTCTTCTACACCACTTTTTACCCGTGTACACCCCTCTGTCACCCATGTACACCCCAAGCACTCCTTTAAACTCCTGTCACCCATGTACACTCCTCTACAACCATCTGCCAGCCATTTTCACTCTTCTACACCCGTTACCCATGTTCTCCCCTTTGTCACCCCTACGCCCATCACCCATGTACACTCCTCTACCACTAATGTACATTCCTCTACAACCCTCTGCCAGCCATGTACACTCTTCTACACCCCTCTGTCACCCATGTATACTCTTCTACACACCTGTCAGCCATGTACAGCCCTCTGTCAGCCATGTAAACTCCTCTACACCCCCCTGCCACCCATGTACACTCCTCTACACCCCAGTGCCACCCATGTACACACTTCTACACCCCTCTGCCACCCATGTACACACTTCTACACCCCTCTGCCACCCATGTACACTCTTCTACACCCATCTGTCACCCATGTGCGCTCTTCTACACCCCTCTGTCACCAATGTACGCTCCTCTACACCCGTCACCAATGTACGCTCCTCTACACGCCTCTGCCACCCATGTACACCCCTTTGTCACCCCTATGCCCGTCACCCATGTACACTTCTCTACCACTAATGTACATTCCTCTACAACCCTCTGCCACCCATGTACACTCCTCTACACCCGTCAACCATGTATACTCTTCTACACACCTGTCACCCATGTAAACTCCTCTACTCCCCCCTGCCACCCATGTACACTCATCTACACCCATCTGTCACCCATGTGCACTCCTGTACATCCCCAACACCCCTGTACACTCCCCTACACCCAAGACCAGTCACCAATATACACCCTTCTATTACCCCGTCACCCATGTACACTCTTCTACACCTATCTGTCACCCATGTACTCTTCTACACCCCTTTTTACCCATGTACACACCTCTGTCACCCATGTACACTCTTCTACACCCCTCTGTCACCCATGTACACCCCCCAGCACCCCTGTCACCCATGTACACTCTTCTACACCCCTCTGTCACCCATGTACACCCATCACCTATGTACACTCCTCAACACCTCTGTCACCCATGTACACCCCTGTACACTTCTCTAAACTCCTGTCACCCATGTACACTCTTCTACACCCCACTGTCACCCATGTAAAAAAAAAAGTGCAGAGCCTAATAGAATTGTTTTGCAGGTTCAACGGTGAATTGTGGCTGGAAAAAATTGTCATGATGGCCCGGACCAGATGGAGAAGAAAAGGGAAAGATGTTGATTAGAGAAGACGTAATTTGTGAGTTGTCTAAAAGCAGCACTGTAATCTACATACCCACATTTAAATAGATATTGTGCATCGGCAGCGCTTTTCCCTTTTTTTTTCCCCCTCTTTGCTCGTCAACGTCGGTAGGGGTGCCCTGAGCCGAAAAGGGTTGGGAAACACTGATGTAGGCTGCAGACCACTTCAGGGCATGGCTTACACTATGATGTGGAGCCTACCTGGCTAATGGTGAGACAACCTGTATAATCTGAGAACTACCTATGGACATACCTTATGAAGCAATGGCATTGTAGGGGGCTACCTGCTTAATGGGGAGACCTGCATGTCTACTGGGAGGCTTCCTAACATAGACATATCTACCTGATGTAGGAACTACCAAACTGCTGTGAGAGACACACTTAATGGGGAACCTCTCTACCTAAAGGGAGACCTACTTACTTACTCACTTTTACTGTGCAGGAAACTTTACCATTTGGGAGACTATAAATGGGAAAATCGTGTGAAGCATGTTGGAAAAGAAAGAAGCCTTAGGCCACGATCACACGGCAGAGTTTTCAAGCAGAATTTGCTGGAAAAATTCTGCAGCAGAATCCTATTGACTACAATGGGTTTCTGCTGTACTGTGCAGATGGCAGAATTTCCGCAGAAACAATGAACAGGTTCTGAACAGATTCCGCTCGAAAAGGTCTATAAAGATGGTGCGTTTCAGACTGGTCCTAGCCCCAGTGGAACATGCAAGTGTGCAGAATGTCTGCCCGTGTTTCCAGGGAAGACATTCCACACATGTACTGATGTGTGAACACAGCCTAAATGTTTTTCTGGCACATTCTGCAAAATGGAGTCATAGCTCGAACAAGTCATCACGGTTTAGAGAAGAAAAAGGAAAAAAATGACTTCAAGAAGACGCCATACCTCAGTCACTTGATGCAACTGCACTGTATTTTTACTATTGGTCTTCCACTCAAACCATCACCTGGGAACAGACCCAGGTTGGACCCTAGACTGTAGTCTGGGCACTGAACAGAGATGTTCTGCTGCTGACGCTGTTTCACTGGCCAGCCTAGTCTCTCACACACAGTGTGCACCCCACATGACTGATGACGCAGCCCCTGCACAGTCTGAATGCACTGGTACCCGCTGGGTAGCCACCAAAGGAGGATATGTCTTAGCTTTGGAATAGGCCCCCTACTTTCCTTCAACAAAAATCAATAACATTTTTGGCATAAAATGTGAAACTGTAATATGGGGCAGTTTGATTGTGGTTTTGGAAAGAGTAATGTGCCACAAGCAACTTACTTAAACAATCTAAAAAAGTTATTTTAAAGTAACATTGGTGCATGAAATAAATTTCCAGAATCAGTCATGAAATATTCATTTATTTACTGTTATTTATTATGTAATGCCTTTATTTCCAGCATACTGGCCTATGCCTTGATTCTATGATCAGGTGCAATATAGAGAGGGAACAGCAAAATTGTAAAAAAAATTTTTTTTATCTAGATAAAATGAGTAAATTGTAACAGTATATTTCCATCATGAAGACGAATGGGGATAATTCATGCTGCCCAAATCATGGGAAACATTAAACAAACATACACTTCAGAGACATCCATTTAAATGATATGCCAGGACCAGGGCATAAAGTCAAGGTGGCCGACTCCCTGCTGACTTCTCCCTACGCTTGTATAAGAAACCAGTTTATCAAGCGCAGCAGGACAAGAGGAAGCCTGTACCTGTCTTATCCATGTGTAGGCAGTATGAAGGCTTTAAAGACAAAAACTTTTTGGATTGGTGTATTTTATTATTTTTTTTTCAAAAGGTGAATATTGCTGCATATGGTTAAAAAATGGATTATGCGAAGAAGCTTTCTTGGCTTCTTGTTTAAAAATGTCATCATTTTTATACATTAAGGTGGAGATTCATCAAGACCTGTGGGGAGGAAAAGTTGACCAGTTGCCCATAGCAACCAGATTGCTTTTCTATTTTTCACAGGCCTTTTCAAAAATAAAAGAAACCATCTGATTGGTTGCTATGGGCAACTTTTCCTATGCACAAGTTTTGATGAATCTCCCTCTAAATTACTGCATATGAATGGGTACATAAAACTAAACGGCACAAGAATTAACTATTAAAGGGATTTTACTGTTTCAGCAAATAATGGGATATTCATTGTGTGATGAAAAGATATACAGTGTATAGTTCTTTACAGTAAAGTTATCAGAGCTGTGTCTTGTAATGAGCTGTGCACCTATGTGTCTATCACACAACCAGGACAGATTATCATCATCGGAAAGGAAGTAATAAATAAAGATAATATAAACAGTTCTTTAAAATAACTAAAAAAAAAAAAGTGCTGTGGAATATGTTGGAGCTAAATAAGCATTATTCCTGGTAAAGCCATGAGTATACAGGGCAATTTTATAATTATTCACTCTACAACAAATAAGCATTTTTACAGAAACCATAATACCCCTTTAACTGTGCCACTACCAGACAATTTTTAAACACATATAAAAGCTAAGTTACAAAAATAAATAAAAGACATGATTGGAAAGCTAAGATATTAAGCTGTAATAGATCTATGCACTTACAACCTATCTGAGCCAAGTGTTTAAAGTTCTGAAGCATTTCATACATCAGGGAAAGTGTTAAAGTATCTGCATAACATATATAATATATACTTGTGAAACATCAACGTAATATGAGGACTGCTGCTTATCCAGATCACAGGAGTCTTTTGGCACACACAAGTAGATTTTAATACACAAGTGTGAGACGGGGGGGGGGGGGGGGGGGGGGGGAATCCTCACCTACGTGAAAAATCTATGGTTTTGCCCTGAAAACTACCCTGCCCCTCCAAGACCAGGAAACACATAAAGACTGTCTTAAAGAGAAGGCACTGGCTCAAGGCAGGGTTAATCTTGTATATGTAGATCCAATTGCACAGGGGATAAAGAGCTGTAGTGGCAAGAAAAATTGTAGATAACATACTTTATCAGAAAATCCTTAAAGATTTGTTAAATTGCCACGCAAAGCATCTCAAAAAGTGTTAAAGTCAGTTTCATAAATTCATACACAGTATAACATATTGTTAAAGTGTGAAAACAAGTTAAGTAATATAATGTAAAGTCTACTAGCTTAAAAAAGAAAAAACAACAACCGGGGATTTGATGATCTTCTCCTTCTCCAGTAATGAATTTCTATCTCCTTATATAGTTTACAGTCCTTAAAATGTTATTGGAATGTGGAATTGCAATGCACTGATTCATCCTCTTCTTGTATACTGTTAGCTTAACACATCCACAGTCTCTGTGTCAGAGAAGAAATATTTGCATATAATATATAGCAGGACACCCATGTCTAGCTGCATGCACAAACCAAGCTTTCTCTATTTCTAGCATACACCGCGGACACCTTCTACATCAGGCCTCTCCATGGTTTTCAGCAGCTCTTCAACAAAGCTCATTTCTGCATTAACCTGTGCAGCCAATGCTTCATATCTGTTTTCTAATCTGCTAAATTTCCTCTTCAGACCATTTGCACTTAGCATGGTAGTCCGCAGATCTTCTTGAACCTGCCGGCGCTGGCCTTCTCCGCGCTGTAGCTCCTGCTTAAGCCCCATTAGCTGGTGTGCCACACCTTCTTGCTCTTCCCGGTACCAGCTTTCCTTTTCTTCATATATTGAGCGCAGGGCACAAAGGTCTTCACGTGAAGTAGTCTGACTCTTTTGCAGTTCACAGAGTGCATCTTCTGCTGCTCCTAATTCTTCCAACACATGGCTAAATCTTTCAAAGTTGACATATGTATTATTAGGAGGCATACTAGAGTGGGATTTGATTGTATACTCCTTAAGACGTGTTGTCTTTAACCTTCTACGCTCAGGTCGCTTTCCACTGTCCTCATGACGAACATTACGGCGCTTGATGGCCTGAGCAGAGAGTAAGAAAATGTTTAATGTTAGCTTTTTTTAACCCTCTTTTGGCAGAACACATTTTTATATGAACTGCTACTTACAACCAGTTAGGCTTAGTTCACATTTGCATTAGAGATTCCATTCACTAGAACTATTGTTGTCAAAATACTAAACCTCACTCACTGAAAGTCAACTGGGTCTGACAGTGCCACTGGTATCAATCATACAAAAGATCTCGCATATGTGAACTTTGCCCATTTTTTTATACAAGTAGATCACCAAAGCATGGTTGCACAATGTTTTACCTTAATCCACGAATGTTCCAAGCTCTCATCGATTGTCATCCGCTTCCTGAGGAATAAAATTTATGTTGTAATTACATTATGTGATCAATAAAAGAAAGAAATAAACTGCACTTGTCATTTGAAAAAACTTTTCATATGTTGTAGAGACACAGCAAAAGTTTTCATTTGTCAAGGTCTGAATGTTCAGACCCGAAATGATCACAAGAAGAAATCAGGAATGCTTAATGTGTTTTCACTCGGACCTTGATAAAAAAAAAAATTTTTTTTTTTTTTTGACATTCAAAAATTTTATGAATAGAGTGGTACACTTTAAAGTGTAACTCCAAAGTTCAATTCCCATCCCATCTTCAGATCAGGCATGTAGAGAAGCAGGCCTTTTGCGATGTTAGAACAATCGACTCATGCCTAGGAAGTTCCGTACACAAGTCCTATTATTGAGAAAAGGACAAGCATACGTAAGTCATCAGGCATCATTCAGTTGACTTGACCACTGTATGACCAAGCATGGACCTCCACAATCCCGCATACATGCTATGAAAACATGGAATATGTATAGAGAGCTATAAAGGCATTAACTATTTTATAAAGGGTTACTGTCAGATAATCTTTTGTAGTGTCTTTTAGACATGTCAAAAGTTTAGATCTTTGGAAACAAAGTTTGTATGTGCAGCTCACAACAAAAAATAAAACGAGGTTAACTGAGATACTCTCACACCCAGATAGTAATGAGTAAAAATATATACTACAAAAGGGATTTCTCAGTCCTCAGTTTATCATCTATCACAAGGACTGATGTATGGTGAATGTTTGTAGCTCCCAAAAATATATGTGAACCTTTATGATAGGATATGAGTAAATAACAACATTTATTTAAAATACATAATAAAATACATATGAAAATTACATATTAAAATACATATTTAAAATACATGGACAATGATTAAACTGACACAAAAAATAATATTCTCAAACAGCTGTGAGATAAAATATTGCTTATACCCCCTAATGTGAAAATTATACCCCTAATTTACACATTAGGGGTATAAGCAATATTTTATCAGACAGCCGTAGGGCCCTGCGGTTTGTGAATATTTTTATTTTTTTGTATCAGTTTAATAATTGTCCATGTATTTTAAATAAATGTAATTATTTACTCATATCTGGATCTAGAAGGTTCACATATTTTTGGGAGCTACAAACATTCACCATACATCAGTCCTTGTGATAGCTGGTAAACTGAGGACTGAGAAATCCCTTTTGTAGTAAAAGTTTAGATCACACTGTGTGAGTTACAAATGGCTGAAGTGCACTTCACTCCCGGCCTGCCAAGCCGACTGAGTTTTAAAGGAGTACTCCACCCCTAGACATCTTATCCCCTATCCAAAAGGATAGGGGATAAGATGTCTGATCGTGGGGGTCCCGCCGCTGGGGACCCCTGCACTATAGCACACAGCACCCACCTGTTACTGCTCCGGGTCACGACTCCGCCCCCTGTGTGACGTCACGCCCCTTCCATAGGCTTGCATCCCCCTGATAAAGGGATAAGATGTCTAGGGGTGGAGTACCCCTTTAAAGACTATAATGTAGAACATCAGTCAGATCAGGGAGCCAGCCAGAGACAGATACCTGCTACAATGCACTTCAGCTATCTATAACTCACAATTGCACTGGGTCTAAGGACTGATACCCAATGCAATCTAAACTTCTGACATGTCTGGACAACATATGTCTAGAAGGAGATAGAAAGGAAAAATCTAGTCTGAATATATTATCTAAGGCAATGGCAGTAGTGCATACTAATATGACACAAAAGAGAAAACAAAACAGGGAAGACAATGGAAGGAAAGGGGAAGAGTCATCAAACATGAAAACATATCTATTGGTGCAGGGCATAAATGTTTGTGTTTATGGTCAGAATAAGCTTTTAGTGAAAAAATTTAATATAACTCACTTTGGATCTTTGACGAGCAGTCTTCGTATAAAATCCTTAGCAAGTTCACTTGTATTACTAAAGTATTCCTCATCAAAATCATAATTAACACCTGAAATATTAGTCAAAGTTTCCTGTTTTGTCTCTCCCAAAAAGGGTGATGCTCCACTTAACCTGGGTAGATTAAGAAAAAAAAGTAAAATAGAAATTATTAGAAAATGACATTTTAATCAGATTTTTATTACAAACTATTTAAAAATCGGCACGCTCGTTCAAACAAACTTTTGATATTTTGTGGTCTTAACACTCAGATTCCTACATAGAGCTGGGAGAAGTGTACACTAAGGGCATTCTCTCCCAGCTCTGTACCAATAGAGAGGACTACTAAATATTGGGAAGGGGGGGGGAGAGAGTTATTACTTCCAGGGAGAGCTGCTGTATACAGGGGGCTACTAAATAAAGTGGGGAACTACTGACTTCCTACAAGCGGGGACTAATGTATACAGGGAAAGCTGCTGTATAAAGGGGGCTACTGTATACACAAGGGGGGGAGGCTAGTTACTACCTACAGGCCGGGAGGGGGAGTTTCTGTATACAGGGAGCTACTATTTACAGTGGTGGGCTACTAACTACATACAGGGGGGGGGGGTACTATATACAGGGGACCGCCAAAATATATATATATATATATATATATATATATATATATATATATATATATATATATATATATATATATATATATATATATATATATAATGGGCTACTAATATAAGGGGGGGGGGGGTACTATATACAGGGGGACTACTGTATACAGGGGGGACTGCTATATATATCAATACTACCTACAGGTGGGAGGCCTGCTAATATTACCCCCAGGGGGGCTGCTAATACTGCATACAGAGGGCTGCTAATACTACGGGGTTCCTGCCTACCTACTCTTCCCCAACCCACTTATCTACCAAACCTACTGTGTGGGACACCAAGGGGGTTATTACTGTTTTGAAGATAGATGCTGGAAAAGTGGGAAGCCCAAATGTTTGTCTGGCAGGTTCTGTGGAGACATGGCTGGAAGAAATCGTCATGACGGTCTGGGTCAGAAGGAGAAGTAAAATGAAAGTGAACAACTCCAATCAGAGAAGACATCACCTGGGAGTCATCCGACGTAACTATGTACACACTTTTATGTTCACCACAGCCTGTGTAGGGCTGACATCTACCGCTATATTGTCACTCGGGGGAAGAAAGGTGTAAATACTGGTATTTATCGGTAATATAGTTGTCAGTTTATAGGATTTGGTCAGTAACATTATGATGGCAAGATGTAACAGTATAATGGCAATATAGGAAATTGTCATACTTACTATATGTTAACATATACATACATATATACACACACACACACATATATATTTATGTTAAATGCCCTATTATAGCAAACTATGACTAACATTTGGCCCCTCCCCTGTTGTGACTCCACCTTAATATAGCCACACCCATGGTCAAAGTGGGCTGCTTAGTCTAAAATGCCCGGGCTTATTTTTGTTCCCAGTCCATCCCTGTTGACAGATTTCCTTTAAACAAAGGGTTACTTTTTATTTTATACATTACCAAATAATATATGTTCATTAAAACAATTAGTTTAAAAAAATTGTCTCTGGATTATTCTTAAAAGCACACCCATCTGTTTAAGTATACTCACAGGATGTACGTGATCACTCCAATGCTCCTGTGTGGACATAATTAAAAACACTGAGTCAGTTTGTTATCACAGCAATTTAACTTAGCAATTGTGTTTAAATGGGCACTGTCAGATACAAAAACTTTTGATATGTTGTAAAGCATGCAAAACCAATAGGTTAATTGCTTTCATTAGAAAATTTACAGTATTTCATACTGAAAAAGCCAGTCAAACAACTGCCCCCCCTGCCTGCTTGGACACATACACGTCCTGCTGTGTCCAGGCATCATGGACAAACTTCCTTGATTGACAGCTGTGAGCGCAGGGCTCACAGCTGGAGGAAAAATTCTCCCACTGTCATCTTGTGTCTCGATACTGTCAGTGAGGACAAGCTGGGAGTTGTGGTTTTGCTAATGCTAGGGGAGATGTGAGCAGACAGCATACTGAGGGAGGGGGCGGAGACCTGCACAGTGAGGCCACGCCCCCTCCCTTTGAGAGGAATTCAGAATAGTGAGCTAAATTAAACGTGTAATAAAAAAATAAAATAAAAAGGTGCTAGACACATAAAAATGTGATGCACATGGTCAGGATTAGGAACAAAGTGATATATTGGAAACATTTTTTGTTGGATCTGACTGGTACGCCCCCTCCCATAGACTTGCATTGAGGGGGTGGGGCAAGACATCATGAGGGGGCGGGGCTATGACTTCAAGAGCTCCCAGCGCCAGCTCCAGCGTTCGGAACAGTTTGTTCCAAACACTGAGCAGCGGAGTACCCCTTTAAGTGCTTTTAGAAACACTAACATTATATTCTGCAAAGCTTAATAGGGGATACAAATAAAGTTAAAACATTTTCAATCCACCTAATTTCATTACCCACAAAAGTTATTTTATTTAAATGGGCACGGTCAGCTTTAAAAACTTTTTATATGTTGTACATCTTGGCAAAACATTAACCTTTCTAATATACTTTAACTAGAAAATTAGGTTATTTCCTTTATATAGAGATCATGGCAAAAAAAAAAAAAAAAACACACCACAAACCATCCAGAACATAATCCTGTCTGGCTGCAGCATCATCTTTGTCCAATCTGAAGCACCGGCATGGACAAAGTCCAGTAAGTGAGGGCGGTACTAGCACTAATCAGACTGCAGAATGCAAAAAAGAGCAGCCTGCAGTGATTGGATAAAGAGTCCAAGCACTCAGGGAGGTAGATAAGTCATGCAGAGTAAGGACACACCCTCTCGAAAGCACAGCATGACAAAGCCAGTGAGCAACGGATAGAAAATATTTGTGAAAAATATAGGTGCTAGACAAATACAAATTATATATACACATGACCAGAATAAGGTAACAAAACTTTTTTTTGTGAGGTATCCAGGAATGCTTTAACCCCTTAAGGACATAGGCCACACAGCGCCTTACATTTACGGTGCAGCTGTGGCGCGAGAGGAGGAGCTGCGCTTGCTTAATTCCCGGCAGCTGTCAGCAGCCACGGACCCGCCGGTAATGGCAGACATCAGCGATTGCGCTGATATCTGCTATTAACCCCTCAGATGCCATGATCAATACAGATCACGGCATCTTCAGCAATGCGGAACTTTGAATGGCTGATCTAATTGCCCGCCGGGATCAGATCAGCCAAGATGGTGGACGGAGGTCCCCTCACCTGCCTCCGTCCGTCTTTCGGGGTCTTCTGCACTGATCTGCTTTCCAGCAGACCAGAGAAGAAGATCGCCGATAATACTGATCAGTGCTATATCCCATGCATAGCACTGAACAGTATTAGCAATCAAATCATTGCTATAAATAGTCCCCTATGGGGACTATAAAAGTGTAAAATAAATGTGAAAATGCCCCTCCCCAAGTTTTAAATCATGCCTTTTCCCCATATTAATACACAAAAGTGTAAAAAATTTTAAATAATAAACATATTTGGTATCGGCACATGCGTAAATGTCCGAACTATAAAAATATGATCGGAAAAGAAGAAGGGGGCACTCACTGTTCTTCTTATCCAGACATTTATTAGGTGGTTGACAGCAGTGAGGATGCCAGGCCGATCTTTATGCCACGCCGGACCAGAGACGAACAGGAGCCATGATGGTAATAGGTATTTCCCGGCGCTTCTCCAGACCACACCTCCTCAGTGACGTTGACCAGGTAAAATACCTGCTGGTCAGGTACGTCACTGGAGGCGTTCACTATACTCATAGGGCATTTAACCCTAACATATTTGACTACATACAAAGCATGCATAACACATACAATGAATAATGCTAATACAGCAGCAATTTTACTAATAGACTAATAATACCACAAGGGAGCAAAGAATTATATAAAAGCGCTCATGTCTAAACGGTCATTAAGACCGAAACTACCATGCGCTTTAGTTCTAATGATCCATTTACCTTCTCGTTGTAACAGAGCTTTCCTCCTGTCAATTCCTCTTTTGAACTCTACTTTCTCGAGCCCCAGAAACAACATTTTTCACATTACCATTGTGCTCCTTTCTTTTTCTGTGTTCAATTAACCTCGGGGATACTTTGTTTGTTCTTATGGAATTAACATGTTCCCTGAATCTTACATTAAGAGTTCTTTTTGTGCTCCCTATGTAAAAACGTTTACAATCACAAACTATGGCATAGACTACGTGGTTGCTTCTGCAACACATATCTCTAAAGCATACTACCTCTGCTCCTAGACTAACGTATTTGTCTGTACAAAGGTAGGAGAACCAGTTACAGGTTCCGCACCTATAATTCCCTGGGCTCAAGCTCTTTCTTAGCCATGTTTCTTTTCTGGTGTCTTCTTTAAGTTTACTTGTTACTAGTACGTCCTTTATATTTTTGCATTTTTTATACGCTACTAGTGGATCACTATTTGCATATTCTTTAACCTTTTAAGGACGCCGGGCGTATGCATATGCCCTGCATCCCGAGTCCTTAAGGACGTGGGGGCGTATGCATATGCCCGTGGGAATTCAGGTCCCCGCCGCTAGCCGGTTGGGGACCGTCGAGGGGGGTCCTGAGACCCCCCCCCCCCCCCCCCCCCATGTCGGCGATCGCAGAAAAATCACATGTCAATTCAGACATGCGATTTTCTGCTATTCCGGGCTGATCGGGTCTCTGGTGACCCGATCACCCAGAAAATAGGGATGATCGGAGCTGTCAGGGACAGCCCTGATCATCCTGAGGGATAGGAGCGAGGTCGCAGTGCTGCGATCTCCTTCTATCCCCTGCCATTGGTCAGAACTGATTCTGACCAATGGCAGGGCAGGACAGTGGGTTGCCATGGCAACCCCCCCATTCTGCCCACCCCTGGATGCCGAGGGGAACGTGGGAAGAAGATGGAGGCCGGTACCTGTGAGGAGAAGATTCCTGGGGACCCCGGATCGTCGCTGGAGACTGCTGAATCCTGGTTCAGGTAGGGAAACTAAGGTGGGAGGGGAGGGGGGGGAATGAAAGTGAAAGTAAAGTGATCTTTACTGTGGCAACCACTAGGAAGGCCAAACTGCAACTCCCAGCATGCCCAGACAGCCAAAGGCTGTCTGGGCATGCTGGGAGTTGTAGTTTTGCAACATCTGGAGGGTCACAGTTTGGAGACCACTGTTACAGTGGTGCCCAAACGGTAGCCCTCCAGATGTTGCCAAACTACAACTCAGCATGCCTAGACTGCCCAGGCACGCTGGGAGTTGTAGTTCTGTAACATCTGTCCCTTCAGATTTAGCAATTTTCATGAATTTTTTTTACTTTGAAATTTTTTTTGACTTTGAAGCCCTCTAATATTTTCAAAAGGCAAAAATATGTAAATTTTATGATGCCAACATAAAGTGGACATGTATTTGTGAATAAAAATTACATTTATTTGGAATATCCATTTTCCTTACAAGTAGAGAGCATCAAAGTTAGAAAAATTTAACATTTTCAAAATTTTCATGAAATTTTGGGATTTTTCACCAAAAAAGGATGCAAGTAACGCCGAAAATTTACCACCAAAATAAAGTAGAATATATCACGAAAAAAAATCTCAGAATATTCGGTAAAAGCGTTTGAGTTATTAATTCCTAAAGCGACGGTGGTCAGAATTGCGAAAAAGGGCTGCGTCTTTAAGGGGGTTAAGATCTATGTTGCTCTGTATTAAGAACCAGTTTTTCTTTATAGATTCCTTTATTTGTTCAGCCATAGGGCTGTATTTAAATGTATTGTTTGTTACTGGACTTTTGGGGGGGGACCTGTTCTGATGCTTGGTATCTTTCTTCTTTGTTTTATATTTGTTCTTCTGTAAAAAATCTGTACGGTTTACTTTTTCTGCTTTTCTCATTGCTTTATCCAGAACATACATAGGATATCCTCTTATCAATAACCTTTGTTTAAGGTCTTCTGCTTGAGTAATGTAATCGCATTCTCTACTGTTTATTCTCTTTAATCTTAAGAATTGTCCGTAAGGGACAGCTACCTTTGTACGTTCTGGATGATAGCTACTAAAATGTAAAAGTGCATTGCAAGCTGTGGGTTTTCGACACCCTTGGGTTATCAAACTATCCTCTTCTTATACAACTAAAACGTCAAAAATTCTAAACTTTTGGGGCCTACTTTCCAGGTGAATTTTAAATTCATATTATTTACCTTATTGAGCTGTGCCATAAATTCAATGAAGGTTTCTTCAGTATCAGACCACACCATAAAGATATCATCGACGAAATGCCGATAGCAGGCAACATGCTTCAGGAACGGGTTATTGGCGGTGAAGATATACCTTTTTTCTAAGGCTGCTACATACAAATTTGCCCGTGTGCAATCTACTGGCATGCCCATTGCTACACCGCCGGTCTGCACAAACCACTCGTCCCCGAACCTGAAGCGATTGCCCGCTAAAATAAGATCCAAGGCAACACACACAAAATTAATAAAACCTAGGCTTTTATCAGATTTTTGTAAAAAATCCCTGATTACTTCTACACTACCTGTTTGCAGGATGCTTGTATACAAGCTTTCTATATCTATGGATACAACAATACTATTTTTAAAGCAATTAAACCCCTCAAGTGTGAAGGAAATAGTTTGTGTCCTTAACTAGTGAAGGGATCTCGGCAAGCAGGGGGTGTAGGAGCCAGTTGATGAATTTGGACAATGGCTCCATTAGTGTCCCCACCCCAGAGACAATAGGTCCCCCGGGTGGGGACACCAATGTTTTGTGTATCTTAGGGAGAAAATACCAATGGAGCCTCACATGAATTCGGGGGTAACAATTTTTCTGCCATTCTTTTTGACAGAATGCCATTTTCTATGTAGTGCCTTAGGAAAGTCTGCAACTTCATAATTAATTTAGGTGTGGGGTTACTGATTATTTAAAGCAAGATCTCGTCGCTAAGCTGGCGTTCTGCTTCAGTTAAATAGTATTCTTTTTTATATGATGACAATATTTTCCAATTTATCTGATTTTTTTTAATTATATATTTTCTTGTTTTTTCAGGGTTTCTAAGGCTTTAATTTCAGCCAGAGTTAAATTTGAGGGGGCAGAAGGGAATTTTAATGCTTTTATGTCTTCGAGGACTCTTCTTTAAAAAGTCTCGATGTTACTACCTGCCTGGATAGGTGGAGGCCACTCCTCCTGTGAATTCGGGGACATATAGTATCAGAGATGGGATCCGGGTCATTTTCAGATAATAAATCTATCAGATTTCCTAGGCAATCTAGTTCTGCTTGTGTATCTTCACCCATTACTGAAAACCCCAGCGGTCCTATGCTAACAGGAATTTCTCCCTCAGTTCTTGAATGCGTATTAGATTTATTATGGAAAAACTTTAGATTTAGACCTCAAAGTTCTCGGCCAAGCAAAAGTTAAGTCCTTTTGATAGGACAGAGAGCATAGCACCGTCCAGTGTCATGTCAGATAGATTAACAATGTTCAAGTTGAAATTCTTTTCTTCTATCTCCATGAGACAGACTTTCTTTTGGTCCCTTTGTTTTTTTTCCCCATCCCCTCATTAGAACTAAAGCGCATGGTAGTTTCGGTCTTAATGACCGTTTAGACATGAGCGCTTTAATATAATTCTTTGTTCCCTTGTGGTATTATTAGTCTATTAGTAGAATTGCTGCTGTATTAGGATTATTCATTGTATGTGATATGCATGCTTTGTATGTAGTCAAATATGTAAGGGTTAAATTCCCTACGAGTATAGTGAACACCTCCAGTGACGTACCTGACCAGCAGGTATTTTACCTGGTCAATGTCACTGAGGAGAAGCGCCGGGAGCGGCACGAAATACCTATAACCATCATGGCTCCTGTTAGTCTCTGGTCCGGCGTGGCATAAAGATCGGCCTGGCATTCTCACTGCTGTCAACCACCTAATAAAATGTCTGGATAAGAGAAGACCCGTGAGTTCCCCTTTCTTCTTTTCCGTTTTCATTCACGATTGCTGCACATTGTATTGGGGGGAGAGCACCACAGGACAATCTTAGGACTATATTCACAACATAGAGCTGGTGATTACAGTTATTTATTCCTTGAGCTACACACAGAAACCGCTTGTGCCGGCACCTCTTTCTTTTTGGTTCGGCTATAAAAATATAATGTTAATAATCCCATATGGCGAACGGTGTAAACGTTGCAAAAAAAAAATAAAAAATTAAGTCCAAAATTTCTGCTTTTTTGTCACATCAAACTGCAAATTTTTTTTTATAAAAAGCAATCAAAAATACACATATGCGCAAACATGCTACTAAAACAATCTACAGATCATGGCACAAAATATGAGACCTCACACATCCCTGAATACGAAAATATAAGAAAGTTAGAAGTGGTCAAAATAGGACAATTTTAAAACGTACTGATTTTGTAAAAAAAAAAAAAAAAAAGTTTGAGATTTTTTTTTAAAAGCAGTTCAATACCATATATATACTCGAGTATAAACCGACCCGAATATAAGCCGAGGCCCCTAATTTCAGCCCAAAATCCCAGGAGAAGTTATTGACTCGAGTATAAGCCTAGGGTGGGAAATACATCATCCCCCCTGTCATCATCCAGACCCCCGTCATTAACACCCTGTCATCATCCCCCCTTCATCATCTCACACCCCCCCTTCATCATCCCACACCCCCCCCTTCATCATCCCACACCCCCCCTTCATCATCCCCTTGTCATCATCCCACACCCCCCCTTCATCATCCCCTTGTCATCATCCCACACCCCCTCTTCATCATCCCCTTGTCATCATCCCACACCCCCTCGTCATCATCCCCTTGTCATCATCCCACACCCCCCCTTCATCATCCCCTTGTCATCATCCCACACCCCCCCCTTCATCATCCCCTTGTCATCATCCCCTTGTCATCATCACCACATGTCATCAGCCCCCCCCTTCATCATCACCGCCTGTCATCATCCCCTTGTCATCATCCCACACCCCCCCCCGGGGTGCGCTGGTCCGGTGCTGCAGGACTGTCCGGTGGGGAGGTTGTCCGGTGGGATAGTGGTTCCGGGCTGCCATCTTCACCCGGGGGCCTCTTCAACGCGCTTCGGGCCCGGAATAGAGGCGTTGCCTTGACGACAACGCAGAGGGACGTTGGTAATGAATGTCCCTCTGCGTCGTCGTCAAGGCACCGTGACTATTCCGGGGCCGGGCCCGAAGCGCGGAGAAGAGGCCCCCCGGTGAAGATGGCAGCCCGGAACCACTATCCCACCGGACAGTCCTGCAGCACCGGACCAGCGCACCCTAATGTCCCACCGAGCGGAGGCGAGTACAAAACTAAAAGGGGGTGCGTGGTCTGGATGAGGTCGAAGGTCGCAGTGGTCTTCAACCTGCGGACCTCCAGAGGTTTCAAAACTACAACTCCCAGCAAGCCCGGACAGCCGATGGCTGCCCGGGCTTGCTGGGAGTTGTAGTTTTGAAATATCTGGAGGTCCGCAGGTTGAAGACCACTGAGGGCGGAGAGTTCACTCGAGTATAAGCCGAGGGGGGTGTTTTCAGCACGAAAAATCGTGCTGAAAAACTCGGCTTATACTCGAGTATATACGGTAATAGAAATGTATGTAACCATTGGTATTTTAATCGTATTGATTCAGAGAATAAAACATGTACATTTTACCGTTAAGTTTACAGCGTGAAAACGAAACCCCCCAAATTTGCAAATTTATGATTTTTGTTTAAATTTCCTTACACAAAAAAAAATTGGGGGGGGGTTTACCATACATATTAGGGTAAAATAAGTGATGTCCTTACAAAGTGAACCAGGTCACACAAGGATGCAGTGGTGCTCGCACATTAAAGACAACGGGACAGGCACATGTGCTGTGGATGCACTGTGTAGTAAGACACAGCGGTCACCGCGCTGGAAGGCAGGATAGGCATGGCGGCGGCAGTTCTCTATAGTAAACAGGTATAGTCTGCAGCTATACCACTACTTTTTCTATGGGTTACGCAGCAAAGCTGCTAAATCTTAGATACATTGGTAATAAGAGAACTGTGTTACAGATTTTTAAACTGATGGCAAGAAAAGTTACGTTTTACTTTTTCAAGTGAATGGTGAAAAATGGATATTCGTGCTTACCCTAGTGATTCATTGTAAAGAATAATGTAAAATTCTTGCTTTGTTTAATAGCGGACATCAGCACGATCGCTGAGGTCTACCATTACCGGCAAGTCCGCGGCTACTGACAGCCGCCGGGACCCACCGTGCATGAAGCGAGCGCAGTGCCTGGGCTTCATAGCCGTGCCGTAAATATACGGCGCGGTGCGCGAAGTTACTCGATGCAACGCCGTACATTTACACCACATGTCCTCAAGGGGTTAAAGGATATATGTCTTTTACTCTTGATGAAATTAAGTTTATTTATATATTATGAAATCTTTGCTTGTGTGACCCCTTCCTTTCTTGAAAGGTGCATATGTCATACAAAAAAGTAGGATAAGTAACTTGGTATTGAAGGGGTTTTCCGATCATGGTTGTTTATCCCCTATCTACAGGACCCAACCCCCGCAATTTTTAGAATGGGCACCGGAGTCTCCCGTAACAATAATGCAGCAGGTCTCATATGTGCCCCCAATTCTTCATTCATTATGGGAACTGCATAGAGAGCCAAAGCTGTATGTGGCACTCCAACAGCTCCCATTAAGAATGAATAAAGTTGAGGTGACCCACCCCTTCATTCTCAGTGAAGATTCGGATTTCCGTTCTCAAGATTGTGGGGGACCCTAGCAGTTGGACCTCGCATTCAGATAGTTATCCTGTTGATAGGGGATACCTTTGCAAGATGATAAAACCCCTTTAAATGCCACAAATTCCACAGGGAAAACAGAACTTCATTTTCCCATCCTTTCCTTGCAAACAAATATTTAAAAGGGTTTATCTAGAAAAACATATCTGGCTTGTAAAAAAAAAAAAAAAAAAAACAGCACCACCCCTATCCTCAGGTTGTGTGTGGTATTGCAGCTCCGTTCCATTGAAGTGAATGGGGCCAAGGTACCGCACGGTTACTATTCCTGGATGTCCAAGGCAACTGTACCCTTGGTACATTGGGCTTTCTTCAATGAGAAGTCACTGGATGTGGTTATCTGCACCTTTAGGATCACCTAGGATTACTGCCGGTAGGAGTATCCACACTAGTAATCATTTATTGCTTACCACATATCAGCCTCCAGTCCAAGAGGTTCATAGTTGACAATCTCAGGAGCTGTGAACAAAGGGTAATAAAAATCACATATTACACACAAAAGAGGAGCTTATTTAAAACATGTTTACTTATTATTAAAATAAAGTAACGCTGGTGACGCTTAAACGTGTTTTCCCACCATACGTTATGATGACTGATAAACTATAAAACTAAGCTTGGTAAATTCCATCTGTTGAGAGTTCCACTGAATTTACAAAGGTTATAACAAAAACAGTCACATATAAACTGTGGAAAATCCACAGCTTTAACAGTATTAGCTCTGTGGATGAGATGTTGATTTATGTTGTGGCTACACTGTAAATGCGTTTCCCTTATAGGAATCAATAGGGAGTTAAAAGGGTTATCCAGGAAAAAAACTTTTTTATATTTATCAACTGGCTCCAGAAAGTTAAACAGATTTGTAAATTACTTCTATTAAAAAAATCTTAATCCTTTCAGTACTTATGAGCTTCTGAAGTTAAGGTTGTTCTTTTCTGTCTAAGTGTTCTCTGATGACACGTGTCTCGGGAACCACCCAGTTTAGAAGAGGTTTGCTATGGGGATTTTCTTCTAAATTGGGCAGTTCCCGAGACACGTGTCTTCAGAGAGCACTTAAAAGAACAACTCAACTTCAGAAGCTCACAAGTACTGAAAGGATTAAGATTTTTTAATAGAAGTAATTTACAAATCTGTTTAATTTTCTGGAGCCAGTTGAGATTATATATATATATATATATATATATATATATATATATATAAAAAGTTTTTTCCTGGATAACCCATTTAAGGCTAGTTTCATCCTACCGTCATGATCCTGCCTTTTATTGCCCCCTTATTCGTCAATAATGGCTCATGAATAAACGGATAAAATATCTGATCACAACCAATCATAACGGATGGCTAATGTCTTATTTTTACGGACATTCTGTTGAAATAAGTAACATTGGCCATCCATTATGATCTGCTAATTTTAACCCCTCCAGTTTACCAATGTGACTTCCCGGTTGTGAGGCTTTACTGAGCATGCTCCGTAGCAATAATGGATCATAACGGAATATACAAATTACAGACACTAACGTTTGCCATTAGTTGTCATCCTTCATCCAGAGACTTCAATGTTAAATTTTTAATGTCCATTACATGTCCCTTATTTTTGACAGGAGAAAAATTAGTGCATGCACCATCTTTTGTCCCATCAAAATAACGGACTAGAATCATAAGACTGCAACTGATGAGAACGGACACTAAAAAGATCCCATTGACATTACTGTGATCCTTGGACAGCCAATTTCAGGAGATCTGAACGTAATAGTATTACTTACAGGATGACAATGGCAGTATGAAAGAGGCCTAAAGCGGAAGTCCATTATTTCGATCCCACGCCATCCCCAGCTCCTGCATGGGGAGAAGTAGGCCAAGCTGGGCAGTGTGGTTTCCGGGGCAACCGTACCATACTCTGCAAAGTTCAGTTCACTAGTCCAGTGAAAAGGGGAATTGGGGGGGGAGGGAATTCAGAAGAATACCCATTATACTTTAAAAAGATAAGATGAACCTTTACTTACCTCCAGCACTCCGGCTGTGCCTCCAGTTTCCCATTCTGGTCCCCAGCTGTGATCCTCTACCTGTGAAAAAGCATGACGTTTGGGCCTGGAGTGACGGCGGGGTCCAGAGTGTCACACTGATGCTCCGCCAATCACTGGTCGAGGCGAGACACTCTAGGAAACGTCGGCACTCCCGGTCCAGGCATCATGCTTTCTCACGGTCCGAAGCAGAAAACAGGAGGCACTGCGTGAGCTCTGGAGGTAAGTAGGTTTATTCTTTTATATAACATAGAATGGGCATAACCCCCTAATCACAAATGGAGCTGAAGATCACACGGGATCAAAATATTGGAATTAGATGGTAAATCAGTAAAAAATCTGTAGTGCTACATATTTTGCCAAGATTCTGCAAATCAGCAGAAAAATCTGCAACTGGAGCTTTTTTTTCTCTGTATATTCTGCTGGTAAGAATCCACTATAATGCTGGACAATCTGGAGTGTATTTTTATGCAAAATGATGCAGATTTTCCCAGGCACAGATTTCCAGCAACTGCTAAAACAACTTTGGGTGCATGCACACCACGTTTTTGCAATACAGTTCCCGTCACAGGTTTTTGATGAAAAACGGATTCCTCAAAACCTGACTAAACTGTATCAAACTGTGTGTACAAGTTTCAACCCATATATGGTTTGAAAACTGATGTCCGTTTTTTTTTAAAGAAAAAACTGCATACGTTTAAAATTTTTCATTCCATTTTTAATAAAGTTTCACATTGACTCCCATGTTAAAAATACGGTTTTTCAGCCGGACCACAAAACGTGGTAGTCTACGGTTTTGGGTACGGGTTAAAAAAAAAAAAAATGGACAAAACCGTATAAGACACAAAACGGACTAAACTGGATGATGCGTTTGACATAAGGTTTACAATGTTAAGTCAATGCATACGGTTCCGTACGTTTTTTAACTTGGAACTGTATAGCAAAAATATGGTGGGCATGCACCCTTACAAATCAGGGTGGTTTATAAAGTACAACTGTTTTGGATGTTTTTTAGGCTCATTTTGCAAATGTAGTAGGTTTTCTTTTTATAGGCTATTTTCTTTGTGGTCAAGCTAACATGTTATTTTGATACTTTGGGTAATCGCCCTGATTACAGCAATACCAAATTTGTATTAGTTTCCGTAAAATTTTACTAAATAAAAAAATATATATATATTTGAACTTTTAGAATTATTTTTTATTTTTCAATTTGCCATTTTTTGACCCCTATAACTTTATATATTTTTATATACTGGGCTGTATGAGGGCTCATTTTTCGCGCCATAAGCTGTTTGTGATCATTTTTTTTTTTCAGGGATGTTCTAAAAAATTGCAATTCTGGGGTTTGGTAATTTTCTTACATTTACAGTATGGAATATATAACGTTACATTTTAATAGTTCAAACAATGATGCATGCAGCGATACCAAATATGTTTATTTTTATTATGCTTACATTTTTCTTTTATATGTAAGCTTTTTAACTTTTTTGGGGGGACTTTTAAGAGATTAGATTCCTCATACAGATCAATGCACTTCTATTCCCACCAGGGAGCATTTACATATCCCTTTAGACGCCACTGTCAGCTTTGACAGCGATGATCTAAAGGGTTAATAGCCGCCCACAGCAATCGCTGCATGCCGGCTAGCTACTGAAATCAGCTGGGGGCCACCGGGTATGAAGCGGGCTCGAGTCTGGAGCCTGCATACACCCTGAGCAGGATTTTCACATCCCTGTAGAACATGAAAGAGGTGCAGATCTGGCCATAGTTTTTCTCGTTGTAGTTTTGACAATCGGCAGCCTTAATCTGCTTTGGATATTAGAAGGAAGTGTACAATGTCATGACCTTGTAATAAAGAGATTAGCCAGGTGCTCTAGGTAGCGTGACGTTCCTTGTAATTACTCTTCACTCTATCAAATAATGATGGTGCCGAGTAACATGCATGTTTGTTCTACTTTTTACTGTGCATTTTCTCTTCTTAATTGTTCTCTTTTAAACTTTTTTTTTTTTTTCAATATTCTTACCTTACCATCTAGTAACCATTTACTGTATACACCACCGGGGAGAGGGCTTACTACAAAGAGATTTATACAGCTCCCATTACAGCATTAATAATTAATAAAAAAAAAAATAAAAAAAAATGTTAACAATGTTTCAGGGAAATGTAAACATTTTTGATTGGTCGGTCTCAGTGCTAAGACCTCGACCGATCGGGAGATCTAGCCGGGTAAAGTACGTGTCAGTAGCGTGATTCGCTCCCTAATTGGCGCTCAGTCAGTCTGGTTGCAGGTGACGGCTCCATAGACTATAATGAAGCTGTAACCTACAAGCAGACGGGCTGAGTGCCAGGCCATGAGCGAAGCTACTGGCGTGCACTTCACCTGGCTATGTCTCCCATCGATGGGGTTCTCAGCACTGAGCCCTCCTGATTACTTAAAACTTTTGACATGTCCCTGCGTCAAAATAAAACTTTTGTAGAAAGATAGTAACGCTTTAAATGCAATGCTGGCTGTGTAAATCTGGATACTACAAGCTCCCCTAGTGGTAGCTGCTGACATATTGTGCCATCATTATCTCAGAGGATGCAGCTAAAACTGGATGTGGACATCATGGCAGGAGAGGTACTAGAAAATAAAAAGGTGAGCAGTCTGCAGAAGGACAGAGAAATGAGAGAAAAGAAAGGAAAGGCATGAAGAGACAAACGAGAAACAGGAACAGGCAAAGGAAGCTGCAACTTTATTGCAAGCTATCCTACCATTAGTATCTACAGAAAGATGAAAGGTTGTAGACCTTTTTATTTATTTTTAACTTTTTTGCCCCCTCTCCCATCAGCATGTATGACAGGAGGCGGTGGAGGTAGAAGATGCTGCTGTATATAGAAGTTGTCCGTGCTGTTATTGGCAAACAGTACAGTCCTTTTGCACTTACCGGAGCACTGCTTTAGATAGCCAGAAGAAAAGGTTGAGTAACTGTCTACAATATTCCGATCTTTTCAGACTCTCACAGATTTTAGGTATTCTTACATAAAATGTATGCAAAATTTAGACAGCAGTGGAATGCAAAAAGCTTTTGTAAACCTGCAAAACGGCCTCTCCAACTTACCGACAAATTCAGGGGTTCCAAATATATTCTTGAACTCATTTCCAGCTTGTATTTTGTGGGCAATTCCAAAATCTATAAGTTTTATTCGAGGGTTTGGGCTACTTTGATCCAGCAGCATGATATTTTCTGGCTGAATAGTAGAGAGAAATGGAAACATTCTTAAAATACCTTTTTTTGTGGTATACTGACATGCCAGCCAAACAAATATATAGCTAAAAATATATTCTTTTTTTCTTCCGTCTAGTGATGGACCCAAATGGCAGAATTTAACTCATTGTACATGCTAAACTTGCATCACTAAAGAATAAATAGAGTACTAGGATACCCAAAAATGAAGGATCAGTAATACAAAATCGAAGAAAAAAAACCAGCCTCTATTATCTCTTATTAAAGGACATCTGCAGCGTGATTAACACTTATCCCCTGTCCACAGGATAGGGGATAAGTGATCGCGGGGGTCCGACCGCTGGGACCCCCTGTGATCTCATGTATGGGGCCGCGGCTGTCCCGTACATGACGTTGCAGCCGGCACGCCTCCTCCATTCATCTCTATGGGAGAGGCGGGGAGGCAGCATTCGTGCCTCCCCGCCTCCCCCATAGAACTGTATGGGGACGGGGAGGAGACTGGGCATCACCGTCGACCTCTAGGTCGACGCTACGCGCCTTAGCGCTCACCATAAGCGCTTATGGCGGCACCCCGTTAGGGAGATCAAGGGGGGGGGGTCCCAGTGGTCGGACCCCCCGCAATCAAACAATCAAAGTGTCATACCGCTGCAGTTGTCCTTTAACCCCTTAAGGACGCAGCCCATTTTGACCTTAAGGACGCAGCCATTTTTTGCAAATCTGACCACTGTCACTTTAAGCATTAATAACTCTGGGAAGCTTTAACTTTTGAATTTGATTCAGAGACAGTTTTTTCGTGACATATTCTACTTTATGTTAGTGGTAAATTTTTGTGGATACTTGCATCATTTCTTGGTGAAAAAGAAAAACCAACTTTCATAAGAAATTTGAAAATGTAGCATTTTTCGAACTTTGAAGAGCTCTGCTTGTAAGGAAAATAGACATTCCAAATAAATGATATTGATTCATATATACAATGTCTACTTAATGTTTGCATCATAAAGTTGACATGTTTTTACTTTATGAACCCATGAGAGGACTTCAAAGTGTAGCAGCAGTTTTCCAAATTTTCACAAAAAATTCTAAACCTAAATTTTTGAATTGAAGTGGATTTGAGGGGCCATTTCTGTAAGAAATCCCCCATAAATTACCCCATTATAGAAACTGCACCCCTCAAAGTATTCAAAGGAATAGCAGCAAGGTGGAGGCAAAAATTCTAAATCTTCATTTTTTTATACTAACATTCTTGTAGACCCATATCTTGTATTTTTACAAGGGGTAAAAGGAGAAAAAGCCCCCCAAAATGTGTAACCTAATTTCTCTCTAGTAACGAAATACCTCATATGTGGATGTAAAGGGCTCTGTGGGTGCACTAGAGGGCTCAGAATAGAAGGAGCGACAAGATTTTGGAGAGTGAATTTTGCTGAAATGGTTTTGGGGGGGCATGTTGCATTTAGGAAGCCCCCATGGTGCCAGAACAGCAAAAAGCACCCACATGGCACACTAAGTTGGATGTGAAAATTAGAGATGAGCGAACTTACAGTAAATTCGATTTGTCACGAACTTCTCGGCTCGGCAGTTGATGACTTTTCCTGCATAAATTAGTTCAGCTTTCAGGTGCTCCGGTGGACTGGAAAAGGTGGATACAGTCCTAGGAGACTCTTTCCTAGGACTGTATCCACATTTTCCAGCCCACCGGAGCACCTGAAGGCTGAACTAATTTACGCAGGAAAAGTCATCAACTGCCGAGCCGAGAAGTTCGTGACAAATCGAATTTACGCTCCTCTCTAGTGGAAATGAAAATTAGAATTTTTTCACTAAAATGCAGATTACCCCAAATTTTTCATTTTCACAAGGGGTAATAGGTGAAAAATGTCCCCCAAAATGTGTAACCCCATTTCTCTCAAGTAAAAAAATCTCTCATATGTGGATGTAAAAGAAGTACCTACAATATGTATGAATAGTCTGCCTCTTGTCAATCAATAGTCTGCCTATAGCAGGGGTACTCAACTATTTTTAGTGAGGGTCCACTTATCCAGGTCTGCCATCTGGTGAAGGTCCGGGCTGAGCGCTAAGGCCTGGTTCACAAATAGCGGCCTCAGTGCAATGAAGGAAAGAGCAAACGAGCAACTGAAGTGTGGAGGATGTATGACCTGAATACTGCCACACACTGTACCCCTGAATATAATACTGCCACACACTGTACCCTGAATATTGCCACACACTGTACCCCTGGTATATTACTGCCACACACTGTACCCTCTGAATATATTACTGCCACACACTGTACCCTCTGAATATATTGCTGCCACACACTGTACCCTCTGAATATATTGCTGCCACACACTGTACCCTTGAATATATTGCAACACACTGTACCCCTGAATCTATTGCCACACACTGTACCCCTGAATATATTGCCACACACTGTACCCATGAATATTGCCACACACTGTACCCCTGAATATATTGCCACACACACACTGTACCCCTAATATATTACTGCCACACACTGTACCAATGAAAATTATTCTGCCACACACTGTACCCCCTGAATATAATACTACCACACATTGGGCCCCTGGAATATTACAGCCACACACTATTCCCCTGCAATATTACTGCCACATACTATTACCCTGTAATATTACTGCCACACACTATGCCCCCAAATACATTTTTGACAAACACTGTGCCCTGTCCCGACTAATTGTTCCTCAGTGTCCAAAATAATTGATGCCACTGTGCCAGTTATTTATGCCACTATGTCCCCTACATGAACTTTGCCACTGTGACTCTCCAGCTGTTGCAAACTACAACTTTCATCATGCACAGACAGAAGGTCATGATGGGAATTGTAGTTCTACAACAACTGGAGAGTCACAGGTGGCGGAACACAAATTTGTACCTGAAAGGTTGGCTCCCGTACCAGGTCAGGCTAATCGCGCTGCCTGCATCATAGGAGAAGCGCCAGGCAGGGAACACAGTGTTCCATTGCTCCGGGCCGCGGCTATTCATTTGTATCGGTGTCTTAAAGACACCGATACAAATGAATGAGAGGAGATCTGGCTGGAGGTCTGGATGACTGTTGGGCGCGGTCCGGATCTGGACAGCGGTCCGCCAGTTGAGTACCCCTGGCCTATAGGTTAATTAGTTTCACCAGTGCGATGTTTGTAATTTAACTTTTTTTTTTATTAAGAGATAATAAAGGCTAAGTTTTAGGATCTCTCTTTTTTTTTTGATTTTGTAAACTTGCGTTACATAAGTGACGTTAACCAAGCTTTAGATGCAGAGCCATGCAGCTTTAGATTCCAAAAGTTTTTATACTTTAAAGTACTCCATTTCTACATGACTGCATGGTAGTACTGAAAGTATTATAGGATTAATACCTGAAGTTAGATTTGCAAGTTATTTTTCTGGTAAGCCAACAAAAGGTATCACATTACATCTGTTATTTTTGACACAAGTATTTATCTTGACAAACTTTTCTGGTTAGCACAGTAATGGACTATTTTCTGCTGTACATAAATCTACAACCCATAACTTAGGCTGGGTTTACATCATGTTTTATGCAATACGGGACTGCATATGGCTGGGACCACGGTTTTAGGTCCGGTGGGAAAACTGCATACAGGACATAAATGAGCTGACCGGAGTCAGCGCTCCACTCTGGTGGGTTCATTGAAATACATTACATACGGGCCGCATATGGCAGGGATACGGGAACGCCAGGTTTTAGCTCCCCCCAGCCGTATGCGCTCCCGTATTGCATAAAACGTGATGTGAACCCAGCCTTATAAGTGTGATTGCAAAGTAAACACATTCCATAGTCTGCCTCATCATTCCACCCATCAAGCTTTCATGACCATAATACTACTGTGAACAGAGCTTTAGGCTGGGTTGTTCATTTTTCTTTTCCAGCCAAAATAAGCTGGGCGTCAATAAGAACATATAAAACCCATCCTTTCGGCCTTTTTTCACTCTTCACTGGCATATTTTGGCTCAGTGGCAGTTTTCGTAAATCCCAGCATTCTGAGTCTATGACGGTTTCTCCCGTAGACTTCTATCTTAGAGGGAAAAAATGCCACGAAGTACGCAAGATAATGTTAAAGGAGTACTCAACTGGATTTTTATCATCATTCCTTTGTGCCCGGGCTGCAAAAAGTAAAATAACAAACTTTATCTCACCTTATGCTCCCCAGATAGTGCCATTCTGTTTTCTGGGACCGGTCTTCCTCTGCATTCCTGAAGCCTGACACTTCACACTGTGATCAGCTAATTGCCGGCCGCAGTGTCATGTAATGGGCCCAGGAAGCAGGGAGAAGAGGGGGCCCAGGCCCGGGGACAATGGAATGATAAAAAATTCCAGCGGAGTAGATTGGCATGCTTTTTAGAATACTCCTGATCACTTCTTTCTGTGTAAAAAGAGCACCATTCCGAAAGCAGTGAAAAACTGCCAAACGCTCAAATAACGCACTTAAAATGCTCGAAAAAACACACTAACATGAAAAAAAAAATTTAAAAAAAAGGCAGGCAAAAAAAAAAAAAAAGACTAAACACAGGCAGTTGGCTGTTTTATGGGCACTTTTTGTGGCATTTTTTCAGGAAAGAAAATTAATGCAAGAAATAAGTAGTGTGAAAACTTAGCCTCAGAAAGACAAACAATGTTACAATGACTGGTACAAATCAAAAAATTACATAAAATAGAATACCTTGAGATCAAAATGCGCAATGCTTTTGTGGTGTAAGTAGTGAACGCCATCTAAAATCTGTTTTAGGAACATGGTGGCCTCTTCTTCAGTCAAACTCTCCTTTTGTGCTAAGAAGTCAAATAATTCTCCTCCAGACACTAGTTCTAATATAAGAACCACATCTGTGCGATTTTCAAACACATCATGAAGGGTGATTATGTTAGGATGTTGAATCTCTCTTAAGATGTCCACTTCTCTCTCAATCTCCTCCCGACTCACACCCCGTCGACTGGAGGACAATCGTCGCTTCTTTATGAACTTGGCAGCATATTCTAATCCTGTCCGGCGTTCTCGACACTTCCTTACAATTGCAAACTGACCACTAAAAAGAAATTAACAAATTATTCATACAGGAATGTAACAAGGGATCATAGTTTGGAAAAACATTTTACAGTGTGTCAAGAGTAGAGAGAGTACTAAAGGAGAACAAAAACAGGGGGCGCTCCCTGGTATCGTACATCAAATGGTGTGCACCCTCCACCACACCAAAGTGATATACTGACCTGCTGAGTTGTTACACCTTGGTGTGCAACTCTGTTGTGGTTGTAAAATAGGCAATGTATGTGATGGCTGCTGCACTCGGACTGGTAACATACTCCAGAAAGGAGACAATATGAAGTACAAGCAAAAAATGGTCTAGGAGGAGCTGCTCATATCTTAAAGACAAAAGGAGGACCCATGGCAGCACAGGACAATGTATACTTTATGCTTACTTTACAGTAGGGACCACGCGTTTTGGCACTAGCTTGCGTCTTCCTCAGGTTCACCAAAATTTCCCCAGATATTTGGCTAAGACGAACTGGGGTTCTGTGTTCCTATTGTGCTGCCGTCCTGTGCTGGCCTGGGTCCACCTTTTATGTTTGACATATGAGCAGTGCCTCAACGCCATTCAGATCAAGTTTTGTTCCCTTCGTCGGCACAACATGCAGCTCAACATTTTGTCGACAGGTCCATAAAGTTGAATGAGCCAAAGAAATGCTAACTATGACTACTTTAGGTCAATTTCACAAATGTATATGCTGCCTGTAGGTACTCCATGCTTTTGAGTCCTGCAAATAAACTGGAATGAATGTGTTGGGCAGGGACATGCTGTGGTAAACAGTATCCCACTATTCTGGGTTGCTGACATATGCCAAAAAAGGAGTGTGGTATATAGTGTAAACCTACCCCAACAATCATGAACTGCTCAAATACTTTGATACATTAAGGCTATGTTCACACGTCGGTGATTCCCATTGTATTCAATAGGATTCTGCTGCCCTATGCACACGGCAGAATTTCCGCTCCAGATGTTCCTGTCGTGGAAATTCCAATTCCCCTTTCTGCATAAAGAATGAACCTACCCATTCTTTCTGCAGACTCAGCACGGAATGCATTGACGTCTATGAGATTATGCTGGCCAGCAGAATGTCCGCAGAGATTTTCCACAGGGACATTCTGTGTTGTAAACATACAAGATACAATCAGATTGCCATGGTGTAGCTACATAAAGGCCGAATTATATGGTTAAGTGTGTTCCTAGAGGGCCAGAGATCAGCTGACAAAAACAAGAGCCAATCATCATGATCAGCGCTTGTTATGTGCAGCCCCCCAAGCTGCTCAGTAAATGTATCTACACTTTGTTTTAGACTAAGAACATAGGTAGGAACTGTAGGCAGCACGTAGGTTTTATGGACAGCATAGAACCATTAGGAATGTAAAGAGGGGACATATTTTACCAATTAAAGGGAACCTGTCATCAATATCACCTGTATTAACCTGTTGGTAAAGGCTTGTAGTGCAGGTGACAGTAATGATAATGGTACTTACTAGGGCTGCACGACATATCGCAAAAGCAATCGAATTGCAATTTTTCCTTTTGCGATATAGCGATACGGCCCCCCAGGACGGGCCGGCTCTCGTGTGCTGCTGCGGCCAGGGGCCGGCCAGAGCGGGTAAGAACTAAATTGAAATACTAAAAGTCAGTGTTTCCCAACCAGGGTGCCTCCAGTTGTTGCAAAACTCCAACTCCCAGCATGCCCAGACCAGCAAAGGCTGTCCGGGCATGTTGGTAGTTGTGGTTTCACAACAGCTGAAGGCACCCTGGTAGAAAAACACTGAGCTAAATAAAAGGGCACAGGAAGAAAAATAAAAAAAAAACTTCTGCTCACCTCCTCCCGGTCCCTGCAGATGCCGTTCCCCTCCGTGCGGTCTGGTGTCTCCTTTCTTCACCATTCAACTAGTAGGACCTTTTCAGCCAATCACTGGCTGCAGCGGTGTCACGAGTCAAGCCAGTGATTGGCTGATGGGGAAAGGTCTCTTTTGGCAGCAAACACACTATATTCCCGGGTCTGGTGGGAGATTTGAAAACCACCCGGGAAACCCAGTGTACCCCTTGTAATGTGCCAGGGGGGATGTGACAAGGGGAGGGGAATGTGAGACATAGGGGGAAGATGTGACCATGAGGGGAGAATGTGACAGGGGAGATAGAAATTAAATGGGGAGATATGAAATGGGCGGTGGGCATAAAATGGGTAGATAGTTGTAAAATTGAGGAGATTGGACATGGCGAGATTTCACAATTAATTTATTATATTGCATCGAAATGGTAATATTTAGGCCCATAATTGCAATCGCACATTTTCCCAATATCGTGCAGCCCTAGTACTTTCTATCCGCAGAGCCATGCCTCCATTTGCTTAGAATTCTGGTTATCTTATATATAAAAAGGAGAAGACTTCACTCACTGACTCATCAACGCCCAGCCTAAATCCTTGGTCCTAGAAACCTGAATTTTTGCACAGGTGTTTTTTTTTAAAGACGTAGACAAGGAATAAGAAAGGATTTTTCGACATTCCACCCTTAGGCTGGAACTCCACTGAGGTTTTTTTTGCAAAAACGCCATTAAAAACGCCAATTTTCCTGCGGCCAGATGTTAGCTGCAAGTCAATAGTAAACTGCTAAATGCCAGATTCACTTGGCGTTTTTCAGTTTGGCATTTTTTTTATCCTTTTGGCGTCTTTCAGCAATTTCGGGCTCAGAGGCTGGATTTTCAAAACACCCGACAAAACCTATTTTGGCATTTTTTGCCCTGAAATCGTGGCATTTTTATTCTTTTTTGGATTTTAGCGATCCAAAAAAGTGATGGAGATACCTTTTTTATTAAAATTTAATACCATTAAAAAAAATACCATACCATTAAAAAAAATAAAAAAGATACAGTAGTGATGGAAAAAATTGTACCTAACAAAATGTATCTTTTTTATTACGAAATGTTTATAAATTTTTAAACAGAGATCAATTTATGTGTGCGGGCAGGGCAATAAAAATGTAGTACTACTACTCCCAGCATGGAACACACTGTTCCATGATGAGAGTAGTAGTACCTGTACTGATTGACAGATCACCCATTGCGATCCTCCTGTATAATGTATAGATGCTGCGGCCGCTCTTCTATGGTCCCCTGCACTGACGTATTGTATATATACACACACATTCATATTTCCCACAGAGAGCTGTGATTGGTCAGATGGTTCCAGCCAATCACAGCTCTCTGTGAGAAATCGGAATGTGTATATATACGGCAGTGCAGGGTCCATAGGAGAGCGGCCGCCGCATCTATACATTACACAGAAGGATCACAGCGGGTGTCAGTAGTGATACCCGCTGTGATCTTTCCATAACTACAAGTATTACTACCCCCAACATGGAGCACACTCTGCTCCATGCTGGGAACGGTAGTACCTGCATTAATAGACAGATCCCAGCAGGTGTCAGAAGTTACACTCGCTGCGATATGTCTATTACTGCAGATACTACAGCTCCCAGCATGGAGCAGAGTGTTCTCCATGTTGGGAGTAGTAGCACCTGCAGTTAAGTACACATCACAGCGGGTGTCAGTACTGACACCCGCTGTGATCATCCTGTCTATAGCAGAGATGGAGTGGCTGTATACATCGCTCGCATCCCTGCTCTGTACTCCGGCCGGCCACTCATTGATATTTTCCTCAGAGCTGTGATTGGCTGCAACCACCCGGCCAATCACAGCTCTGGGCGGAAAATATGAATGAGTGATGTGAATAGAACATCACTGGCCGGAGTACAGAGCAGAGATATGAGCGATGTATAGAGCCGCATTTCTGCTATATTATGGACGATCGCATCGGGTGTCAGACTGACACCCGGAGCAATATGTCTATAGTACAGGAACTACTACTCCCAGCATGGAACAGTGTGTTCCATGCTGGGAGTGGCAGTACTACATTAAAAAAAAAATAATTAAACACACACACTTTATGAAAAAATTTATAAAAATGTTGTTATAAAAAAAAAACATTTAGTTAAATACATTTTTACATCCCTACTGCATCCTTTGCCAAAAACGGCAAATTCCTCACAAAGGTAAAAACGCAGGGAAAAACTGTGGCAGTTTTTCTGGCGTTTTTATGTCACAAAAATCACAGGGCAAAAATCTCAGTGGAGTCCTAGCCTTAAGGGGGTGAAAAAGGGTTTACAAGTCTATAGGAAATATATGTTACTGCATAACTTCCAAACGGCTGGAGATATTTTGATAATACTTGGTCACATGTTACTTATATGTCGACTTAAAATATAGGATAGTTAATTTAACCCTTAACTACCCCCATTTGTGAGGGTCAGGGTTTTTGTTTAAAGTCCCATGCAAATCAATGGGAAATGTATGTTCCCATATAACTTCTGTACGGCTGGATATATTTCAATACCTAGTACACATATTACGGGACGGGATAGGAGGTCGGGATAGGAGGACTGTTGGCAGTAAATAAGCAGCGCGAGAAGGTTCCCCTGTGCGCAGACTCGGTAAAAGTCCTCAAAGGATGTCGATCTTCAATTCCATGAAAAAGCAGATGTAATGTTTCGGGTTGTTTGGATGCCCGTAGATTACCCAGAGAGGCCTCATTACTATAGGATCATAAAAAGTAAATCTATGTTACTGCAAATTTAACGCGAGCGAAGCCGCGGGCAAAAGCTGGTTTGTTATATAATTAGTCTACTTTGTGCATGTGGGACAATCCCAAGCCCCTGGTCCAAGGTGACATCCAGCCAGACCTCTCAGAAAAACACCTCCTCCCTCGTGCAGCCTCTGCAAAATGGAGCTCCACTCTGCAGCTACACCCCTCTCCTGTCCTCTGTTCTGTTGCGTCTATAGCGAATGCAGAGAAGAGGAGTTTATTGGAGCTTCATTTTTACAAAATAGGACTCTCAGCACAATGGAAAGGAATAACCAAGGAAGCTGGCTGGACGTTACGGTGCACCGGGGCCTTTGGAACACCCAGTGTGCACAGAGTAGGTTCATTACCATATAACTAAAATGACAGAAGAACGGAGGCACGGATCTACAGGTAGTAAGTATCATTGTCATCAGAGACAACCATAGAAGTCATAAGTTAGTGCTGGTGATACCGATAACAGATTCCCCTTAAAGAGATGATCTATGGGCAGTAGGAGTTCAACGTCTAATTTTAAAGATTTGCTCACTGCATACTGTGCAGGACAAGGGGACACTTTGGTGCATGTATATGACTTGACTTTTTGAGATTTTTTATTTTTTTTATTTTTTTTTTATTACCTTATATGGTAAAATCTGCTGCTTGGTTCCCTACAAGGCAGTGTTTTCCAAACAGCGTGCCTCCAGCTGTTGTGAAACTACAACTACCAGCATGCCTGGACTGCATGCTGAGAGTTTAGGTTTTCCAAGAGCTGTAGACACGCTGTTTGGGAAACACTGCCTTAAAAGGAACCAAGCAGCAGATTGTCCCATATATAAAGCTTGGCAACGTGTTACATGGTAAAATCTTTATCCTTATCCCCGTGGGATGTTTTTTTCTCCCAGGGATGGTGAGCATATGAAGTTATAAAGTCTCCCTGGCCACCAGGTACAGTTATGGCCGTAAATGTTGGCACCCCTGAAATTTGTCTAGAAAATTAAGTATTTCTCACAAAAAAGGATTGCAGTAACATGTTTTGCTATACACATGTTTATACCTTTTGTGTGAATTGGAACTAAACCAAAAAAGGAGGAAAAAAAGCTAATTGGACATAATGTCACACCAAACTCCAAAAATGGGCTGGACAAAATTATCACCCTTAACATAATATTTAGTTGCACACCCTTTGGAAAAAAATAACTGGAATCAGTGGCTTCCTATAACCATCAATAAGCTTCTTACACCTCTCAGCCGGAATGTTGGACCACTCTTCCTTTGCAAACTGCTCCAGGTCTCTCTTATTGGAAGGGCGCCTTTTCCTAACAGCAATTTTAAGATCTCTCCACAGGTGTTCAATGGGATTTAGGTCTGGACTCATTGCTGGCCACTTCAGAACTCTCCAGCGCTTTGTTGCCATCCATTTCTGGGTGCTTTTTGATGTATGTTTGGGGTCATTGTCCTGCTGGAAGACCCGAGATCTCGGATGCAAACCCAGCTTTCTGACACTGGGCTGTACAGTGCATCCCAAAATCCATTGGTAATCCTCAAATTTCATGATGCCTTGCGCACATTCAAGGCACCCAGTGCCAGAGGCAGCAAAACAACCCCAAAACATAAATGAACCTTCACCATATTTCACTGTAGGTACTGTGCTCTTTTGTTTGTAGGCCTCATTCCGTTTTCGGGTAAACAGTAGAATGATGTGCTTTACCAAAAAGCTCTATCTTGGTCTCATCTGTCCACAAGACGTTTTCCCAGAAGGATTTTGGATTACTCAAGTTCATTCTGGCAAAATATAGTCTCTCTTTTTTATGTTTCTGTGTCAGCAGTGGGGTCCTCCTGGGTCTCCTGCCATAGCGTTTCATTTAATTGTCGATGGATAGTTCGCGCTTACACTGATGCTCCCTGAGCCTGCAGAATATCTTTGGAACTTGTTTGGGGCTGCTTATCCACCATCCAGACTATCCTGCGCTGACACCGTTCATCAATTTTTCTCTTTCGCCCATGCCCAGGGAGATTAGCTACAGTGCCATGGGTTGCAAACTTCTTGATAATGTTGCGAACTGTGGACAAAGGCAAATCTAGATCTCTGGAGATGGACTTGTAACCTTGAGATTGTTGATATTTTTCCACAATTTTGGTTCTCAAGTCCTCAGACAGTTCTCTTCTCCCTGTTGCAAAGACTAAGTGAACTTCTCTCCTTTTTATCTGCTTTCAGGTGTGATTTTTATATTGCCCACACCTGTTACTTGCCCCAGGTGAGTTTAAAGGAGCATCACATGCTTGAAAATCTTATTTACCCACAATTTTGAAAGGTGACAATTTTGTCCAGCCCATTTTTGGAGTTTGGTGTGACATTATGTCTAATTTGCTTTTCTTTCCTCCCTTTTTTGGTTTAGTTCCAATATACACAAAGTGAATAAACATGTGTATAGCAAAACGTGTTACTGCAATCCTTTTCTGTGAGAAATACTTCATTTTCTAGAAAAATTTCAGGGATGCCAACATTTACAACCATGACTGTAACTTCATATGCTCACCATCCCTGGGGGCAAAAATGTCCCCCGGAGACGATAAGGATAAAGATTTTACCATATATAATGTGTATATGGTAAAACCTGCTGCTTGGTTCCCTTTAAAGGAGTTCTCTAAGCTAAAACTTTTAACCCCGCTGTGCCCGGGCTGTAAAACTATACATAATAAACTTTCACTTACCTGCCTACGATCCCCTGTTGTTCCGATATCGCCGTCCCGTTCTCCGGTCCCTTCCACTTCCTGCGGGTCGGTGACTTCACTCTGCGCTCTGCCTATCAGCGACCGCAGCAATGTCCCGTCGCGGCCGCTGATAGGCTGAGTGCAGAGTGAAGTCACCGACCCACAGGAAGAGGAAGCTGACTGGGACCGGAGAACGGGACGGCGATATCGGAACAACAGGGGATCGTAGGCAGGTAAGTGAAAGTTTATTATGTATAGTTTTACAGCCCGGGCACAGCGGGGGATAAAAGATTTCAGTTGGAGAACTCCTTTAACGCCTGTCCTAAAATGGAAGACTAGCTGATGACATGACAGTATCCTAATGTGACATGGATATAGAGCACTGTTTCTCAACCAGGGTGCCTCCAGCTGTTGCAAAACTACAACTCCCAGCATGCCCGGACAGCCAACGGCTGTCCGGGCATGCTGGGAGTTGTAGTTTTGCAACAGCTGGAGGCACCCTGGTTGGGAAACACTAATATAGAGGGTGGATGGGTAAGACTGGGGTTGGAGGTGAGCAAGGTATGCCAGGGTATTGTAGTCTGGCACAACAACAAGGCTCTAGTTACAGGTATCTATATACTCTCACCTTCCCAGCTCTTCTCCCATCTCATAGAATTCCTCCACATTCTGTTGCCGGAACCCACTCATGTTGCCCCGGATCGGTGTCGCTTTGCTTGGCTATGAGCTGCCGGACTCCCAGGCTTGTCGGTCGCTCCCACCCAGTATTTCCGGATTCCTAATAGTCGGGATGCCAGGAGAATGACGTCTCGCTCTGTGCGCATAGGACCCGCCTTCTCCCGCGATTGGTGGGCGGCAAGTCTCTGAATGAAAGGAAGGCTTCTCAGCTTCTATAGCGGAGGATGACGACATTGTTGGCTGGAGCGGCGATGCAGCCTTATAGTAGTGAATGCTAAAGTGAATCGCTTCATTTTGTGTGATTGACTGAATGGAACCTGGGGCTGGTGACTCACTAGTAACTTACTCCCCAGTCACTCCCCACACTGCCAATTAGTCTTAACTCCTTCATTGCAGGCTAATAATTCCTTCTGTGTATGAGGCCCAATAGAATATAGTGGCAGTGTGGGGAGTGATGTCACACCCTGCATCTCCAATTGGCCCCACCCCCTCCATTATATTCTATTTTATTCTGCACTATACATTTATTGTATATTTATTTAAAAACTTTCATTAAAATAAATTAACCGTAAATCCGTTGTCTGCCACACATTGCTGCCAACAGTGATGGTCACACAATTACTCTAGCCCTTTAAAGGGGTACTCCGATGAAAAACAATTTTTTTTTTTTAAATCAACTGGTGCCACAACATTAGGGTACGTTCACACTACGGAATTCCCGCAGAATTCCACAGGCGGAATTCCGTGGTGTGAACTTAACATTAGGGCGAATGGGTCTTTGCGACACATGTTCACACTGCAGAATTTCAGCTGTGGAAAATTCCGCCACTGAAACTGTTCGCGCAAAGAAGGAACAAGTTCATTCTTTGAGCAGATTCCACGAGCACTGCACAGCCATCAATGGTGACAGCTCAGTGCGCTGCAGTCCTAGCGCCAAAGTATTTTCGGCGTTGGCCACCAGACAGAATCTCCCCTCGCTGAATTCAGCGAGCGGTGATTCCGCAGTGTGAAAGCACCCTTATACAGATTTGGGAATTACTTCTATTTAAAAATCTTAATCCTCCCAGTACTTATTAGCTGCTGTATACTACAGAGGAAGTTGTATTTCTTTCTGGAATTCCTTTCAGTCTGACCACAGTACTCTCTGCTGACACCTCTGTTCATGTCATGAACTGTTCAGAGCAGGAGAGGTTTGCTATGGGGATTTGCTTGTACTCTGGGCAGTTCCTGACATGGACAGAGGTGTCAGCAGAGAACACTGTGGTCAGACTGAAAAGAATTCCAGAAAGAAATACAACTTCCTGTTTAGCATACAGCAGCTGATAAGACAGACAGAAAATAAATTAAAAAAAAAAGAACTTCCTCTGTAGTATACAGCAGCTGATAAGTACTGGAAGGATTAAGCTTTTAAAAAAAAAAAAAATAGAAGTAATTTACTAATCTTAACTTTCTGGCACCAGTTAATTTTAGAAAAATTTATTTCCACCAGAGTTCTCCTTTAAATGGGCACTGTCAGATACAAAAACTTTTGATATCTTGTAAAGCATGTATAACCAATAGGTTTTACAATTGCTTTAATTAGAAAATTTACTGAAAAAGCCAGTCAAACAACATGGGTGCTACCAATGCCATTGACCAATATATAGAAAAAAAACAAGAAAAATGAACAAGGCAGAAAGAGGTGCACATCGAATATAATGTAAACAATACTTTATTATATAAATAACAAAAAATAGCCTCACACAATTAAAACCACTTAAAAAGAGGGGGCAAAACAACCTACTATACCTAATATATGCGCATGCGCGGCACTACCCAGGCTACGTGCATACGTCAAGATCTCAATATAGTAATAATCATTTTATATAGCATAATAATCAATTGTATCATATAGCAAGTCCCTGTATTCCTATATAAAGTTATAGTTTTTTTATGCTAAAGCATATCCCTTATTTAAATATACATATGTGCCTGCTGCACCCAAAAAAAAAACATTACCTACAGTATTTAGTCATCATATTATGGAGAGGGGGGGGGGGATAGGGCATATTCGTATTTACATACATAATCACCACAGTGCATGTGACTATATTATATATGGGAGTGGAAGGGTATAAATATTGTATGTATACACATATACTAGCATGGAGTCCATTATGCACATACATGAATGCTGGAATGGAGTACACTAATAAGTCTAGTCCTATGAGTAAAAATATAACACAAAAAAATATACTTCTCGAGTGATCTTAATTACCTGACATGGAGAAAGATTCTTATTCCATGCTAGTCCCATATAGTGAGTAAGTCCCGCACAACATTTATAACCATCTATATTTACCATTTAGATATATATATATATATATATATATATATATATATATATATGATCCATCAGTGCTTTGGAGTATCTAGGATGTATATCTGCTTTTGAAATGATTTATAATGATGACTGATCTGTTATAGATGCCATTTATAATCATAACGATGTGGAATTTGGCTGGAGCACTTGTCGGCAATACTCGCAGTGGAAAAATGCTGGTCCTAGTATGAGGGGATATCCAGAGATGATATGAAGAGGCATCCGGAGATGACTATGACCATGACCTCTGGAAGGGGCTGATGAACCTCTGCTGTTTGGATGGTTTACCACTGGTGATAATGAAGAGATCTTGGTTGGTCCCCTCTATTCTACATGTCCGCAGGATCGGGATGTCACAGATTGATTAGGATTGAAAGAAAAAAACTTCTGTTTTCTGTGAGCTTAATTTCTATTGAGCCGACCTGCACGTGTGCACAGGTTGATTGGACTTTTAATAATCAATATAGAGACACAAATGACTCTACAATGGACTCGGGGAAAATATGGAAAATGTTAAACTTAAGTGCTTATGGCTATTATGCCATCTTCTCTCGCCTTAATAGAACTTACTTCTTTTAGATATTAGGTGCCTTTGGAATATAATGGAGGATATAAGGATCTATATAATTGTTATAACTATATATACAATATCTGTTGCTTTAATAAATATGTAATTCAGTGTAAACTGAGTTCTGGCAATAGTGTGTGTAGGAATGGTGAGGGTAGGCTGGGATGACTGATGGAGTAAGTATTATGGTAGGGGTATAGTGGAATGGATGTGACATGGTGAGTGGTAGAGTGTATGGGATTGACATGATACATGTTTGGGAAGTATATGAGATATTGCTATAGGATATTCATATGTGGAGTACAAGACATGTAGGGTCCACAATACACATACACTTGGTGTACGTTGAGGACGTGGGACACCTAAGATGGGTGTGTATTTATGGTGCTGGAATGCAGAATGGTGTATAGCATTGTGCATGACATATGCAGGATGGTTGTACATATGAGAGATGTGGAATTGTTGTTATTGTAATTCCAATTTTGAGGGGTATGCACAAAAACAAGGATCTAAGTTATTGGGGGCATTAGACATAATTAATGCACCACATCGTGTGGATCACTAACCAGCATATGGTTAAACGAGAACTCCGGAATAGGAAAATTATCGTCCATACTGCCGGCAGTAAAAAAAATAAACAGGTACATACCTTCCTTCACTCCCCCGGTGCCTCCGGCAACCGGCTCCGGTCTCCGCTGCGATCCTCTTCCTGGTTGCCGGTGGTCGGCAAGTCATACTGCACATCACCGGCTGCGTGAAGTCCCGACTCGGCCGGTGATAGGCTGAACGTCAGGTGCCGGGGCCGAAAACATCACACTGCCACTCAGCCTATCGCCGTCCGAGTCGGGACTTCCCTGCGGCCAGTGATTGGCAGTAAGACTCGCCGACCACCGTCAACCAGGAACAGGATCGCGGCGGAGGCCGAAGCCGGTTACAGGAGGCACCGGGGGAGTGAAGGAAGGTATGTACCTGTTTATTTTTTTTACTGCCGGCAGTATGGACGATCATTTTCCTATTCCGGAGTTCTCCTTTAATGGGTTCGCTATGGTATAGAGCAATACTTATTGCTTACTATTGGGTGTTAAATAGGTTATTGAAATGCACTATATTTTTTATGGTCATGTTTTTTCTACATACACTTTATATGTGCTTTATTATGGTTGTTAAAATTGGGACTTTACTATCTTACTTTTTGGGATGTGTATTTATCATATACACAGTGTGGGTTCAATATCTTTATTTTTTATTTATGTTTTATATTTTTACTCATAGAACTAAACTTGTCGTCTTATTAGTGTACTCCATTCCAGCATACATGTATGTGCATAATGGACTCCATGCTAGTATATGTGTATACATACAATATTTATACCCTTCCACTCCCATATATATAATAGTCACATGTACTGTGGTGATTATGTATGTAAATGCGAATATGCCCTATCCCCCCCCCCCCCCCATAATATGATGACTAAATAGTTAATGGTGGTTTTTGTGTGCAGCAGGCACATATGTATAATTTCAATAAGGGATATGCTTTAGCATAAAAAACTATAACTTTATATAGGAATACAGGGACTTGCTATATGATACAATTGATTATTATGCTATATAAAATAATTATTACTATGACTATATTGAGATCTTGACGCATGCGCGTAGCCTGGATAGTCCGTGCATGTGCATATATTATCAGGACTTCAAATCTTTTTGTATGGCGTTATTTCCTGGTGCGCATGCACGATAATGTTTTAGTTGCGCTTGCGCAGTTATGTGCTTATCTCCTGGCACGCATGCGTGATGATGTGGATTACACACCTGCCGGAACTGAGGTAACGATGTACATGGATATAAAAGGAAGGTACTAGTATTATGTAGCTATGCGCCCCTGAGGAAGTCAGTTGTTGGTGACGGAACGCGTGGGGACATCTGCCCTCATTTATGATAACGTGACGTATTTTCATCCTCTCTCCTGACTGTGCATACTTTGTATATTGACACTTCACTATATGCTATTTTGTACTTTGTCGTATTTACAATATTTGCATGTGGATTTTATCTTCTCTTCTGATTGTGCACTTTAATATATGACCCTTATCTGTATCATTGAGAACAATGCGGGTGTCCCTTGGGGGGGAGTTCCCAGTGAGCCTTAACACCCCACAGGTGATTGACAAACTTTCGTTACAGTGACTTGTGAAAATGAAAGATTAAATTTTTTTCACTAAAATGCTGGTGTTACCCCAAATTTTCCACATGGGGTAATAGGAGAAAATGCCCCCCAAAATTTGTAACCCCATTTCTTCCGAGTATATAAATACCCCATATGTGAACATAAAGTACCTTGCGGGTGCACTACAGTGCTCAGGAGGGAAGGAGCAAATTTGGGATTTTGGAGAGAGAATTTTGCTGAAATGGTTTTTGGGGGGCATGTCTCTTTTAGGAAGCCCCCATGGTGCCAGAACAGGAAAAAAAAACAACAACATGGCATGCTATTTAGGAAACTACACCCCTCAAGGAATGTAACAAGGGGTACAGTGAGAGAAAAAAAAATTCACAAACATTTTTTAACAAAAATTTAGCAATTTCTCAAGTAGTATTCCGAGAAAAAGCCCCCCAAATTTGATTTGTAACCCCATTTCTTCTGTGTATGGAAATACCCCATATGTGGAGGTAAATTGCTCTGCAGGTGCACTACAATGCTCAGAAAAGAAAGCTAAATTTGGCTTCTGAAGAGCAAATTTTGCTAAAATGTTTTTTTTTTTTGGGGGGGGGGGGGGGGGGGGGCATGTCGCATTTAGGAAGCCCCAATGGTGCCAGAACAGCAAAAAACAAAAACACATGGCAAAAACTATTTGGGAAACTTACACCCTTCAGGAAATGTAACAAGGGGTACAGTGAGCCTTAACTCTCCGCAGGTGTTCAATACATTGTCGTTAAATTTGGATGTGAAAATAAAAAATAAAAATAAAAATTTCACATAAAATGCTAATGTTACTCCAAATGTTTTATTTTCACAAAGATTAATAGGAGAAAAAGCCCCCCAAAATTTGTAACCCCATTTCTTTTGAGTATGGAAATACCCCATATGTGGACATAAAGTGCTCTACGAGCGCACTACAATGCTCAAAAGAGTAGGAGCAAAATTTGGCTTTTAGAGAGAGAACTTTGCTGAAAAGGCTTTTGGGGGACATGTCGCATTTAGGAAGCCCCCATGGTGCCAGAACAGCAAATAAAAAAGAAAAAAAAATGGCACACTATTTGGGAAACTACACCCCTCAGGGAATATAACAAGAAGTATAGTGAGCCTTAACATCCCACAGGTGTTTGACGAACTTTCGTTAAAGTGGGACTAGAAAATTAAAAATTAAATTTTTTCCCCTGAAATGCTGGTGTTACCCCAAATTTTTCATTTTCACAAGGGCTAATAGGGAAAAAGCCCCCCAGAAGAAAGAGAAGGAGTGCCATTGGGCTTTTGGACAGAGAATTTGACTAAAATTGAAGTGGGGGCCATGTGCATTTACAACGCCCCCATAGCGCTAGAACAGCGGAACCCCCCCCACATGTGACACCATTTCAGAAATTATACCCCTCAAAGAATGTAACATGGGGTACAGCGAGTATTTACACCTCACAAGTGTTTTGAACAGTGGACCATAAAAAAGAAAAATTGGATTTTTTGCACTAAAATGCTCGTGTTACCCCAATTTTTTTATTTTCACAAGGGGTAATGGGAGAAATTGGCTTACAAATTTTGGAGGGCCTTTTCTTCTGAATAAGAAAATACCCCATATGTGGACATAAAGTGCTCTGCGGGCACACAATAGGGCACATTTGTGGAACAGTGGGCTGTGCAAATGAAAATCTTCTTCCTTTTTGCAGACCACTGTTCCAAAAAATCTTTCAGACACCTGTGGGTGTAATAAGGGGTGTCACTGCACCCCTTATTACATTCCGTGAGGGGTCTAGTTCCCAAAATGGGGTCATATGTGGGTGTTTTTTATTTTTGTTTATGTTATCAGACACCCCTGTGCAAATCACAAATTTAGGCCTCAAATGTACATGGTGCGCTCTCACTCCTGAGCCTTGTACTCGGGAGAAAATGTGTTACGAATTTTGGGGGTCTTTTTCTCCTTTTAAAAGTATGGGGCTACACCAGCATGTTAGTGTAGAAAAAGTAATTTTCACTAACATGCTAGTGTAGCCCCCAACTTTTCATTTTCACGTAAAGTTTCAAGTAAAAGTAGAAAAATCCCCCCAAAATTTGTAAAGCAATTTCTCCTGAGTATAGAAATACCCCATATGTGGCCCTAAACTGCTGCCAGGCAAATTTGAGGCCTAAATTAGTGATTTGCACAGGGGCGGCTGATAGTTGCAGAGCTTTACTTACATGTGGTGTACCAAAACACAGCAGTTAGTAAATCTCCGCCTATTGTAGTGTTTCCCAACCTGGGTGCCTCCAGCTGTTGCAAAACTGTGACTCCCAGCATTCTGGGAGTTGTAGTTTTGCAACAGCTGGAGGCAGCCTGGTAGGGAAACACTGCCCTACTGTGTTGATCCAGAGGAAGGCAAAAAAAAACACCTAGGCTGGAACTCCACTGAGTTTTTTTTTGCAAAAACGCCGTCAAAAACGCCAATTTTCCCGCACAGCGTTTTTACAGTGAAAAAACGCTGCGTCCAGATGTTAGCTGCAAGTCAATGGTGAACTGCAAAATGCCAGATTCACTTGGCGTTTTTCAGTTCTGCGTTTTTTTAATCGTTTTGGCGTTTTTCAGCAATTTCAGGCTCAGAGGCTGGATTTTCAAAACGCGTTTTTGCCCTGAAATCGTGGCATTTTCATCCCATAGAAGTCTATGGGAGAGCAAAAACGCCAAGAAAAACGCCATGTTGGTTTTAAATTTTGCGTTTTTGCAGGCGTTTTTTATTCTTTTTTGGACTTTAGCGATCCAAAAAAATATGGAGATACCTTTTTTATAAAAATTTCGTAGGGTACCATAAAAAAAATTAATAAAAAAGATTCAGTAGTGATGGAAAAAATTGTACCTAACGAAATGTATCTTTTTTATGTTTATAAATTTTTAAACAGGGATCAATTTATGTGAGCAGGTAAAGCCCTAAAAATGTAGCAGACAATAATAAAAATGTATTGTGTGTGTGTTTTTTTTTACATTTTAGGTAGTACTACTACTCCCAGAATGGAACACACTGTTCCATTATGGGAGTAGAAGTTACCTGTACTTATTGACAGATTGCCCGTTGAGATCCTCTTGTATAATGTATAGATGTGGCGGCCGCTCTTCTATGGTGCCCTGCACTGACGTATATATACACATATTCATATTTCCCGCAGAGAGCTGTGATTGGTCAGATGGTCCCAGCCAATCACAGCTCTCAAATCAGAATGTGTATATATACGGCAGTGCAGGGGACCATAGGAGAGCGCCGGCCGCTGCATCCATAAATTATACAGGAGCATCACAGCGGGTGTCAGGAGTGATACCCGCAGTGATCTTCCCTTAACTACAAGTACTACTACTCCCAACATGGAGTACACTCTGCTCCATGCTGGGAGCTGTAGTACCTGTATTAATAGACAGATTGCAGCGGGTGTCAGAAGTTACACTCGCTGCGATATGTCTATTAATGCAGGTACTACAGCTCCCAGCATGGAGCAGAGTGTGCTCCATGTTGGGAGTAGTAGTGCCTGCTGAAGGACACTTCACAGCAGGTGTCACTACTGACACCCGCTGTGACCGTCCTGTCTATAGCAGAGATGCAGAGCGGCTGTATACATCGCTAGCATCCCTGCTCAGCACTGTACTCCGGGCAGCCCACTCATTCATTGATGTTTCCCTCAGAGATGTGAGTGGCTGCAACCATCCGGCCAATCACAGCTCTGGGTGGGAAATATGAATGGCCAATGATGTGGATAGTGCAGAGATGTGAGCGCTGTATGGAGCCACATCTCTTCTATATTATGGACGATCGCATCGGGTGTGAGACTGACACCCGGGGCGATATGTCTATAGTACAGGTACTACTACTCCCAGCATGGAACAGCCTTGTTCCATGCTGGGAGTAGTAGTACTACAAAAAAAAATGTGAAAAAAAAGAGAAAAAAAAGTTAAACGAACACACACTTTATAAAAAATATTTATTAAAATTTTGTTATAAAAAATAAACATTTAGTTAAATACATTTTTACATCCCTACTGCATCCTTTTTTTTTTTTGGTACCCAACTATTTTGTAAAAAACAGAAGCAAAAGGGGCTTTTTCTGGTGTTTTTTCTGGCGTTTTTATGCCACAAAAATCGCAGGGCAAAAATCTCAGTGGAGTCCTAGCCCATACCAGGGGGAAAAATTCCTTCCCGATTCCATATATTTCAATCAGAATAAATCCCTCGATCAACGTTCTTGGGACTTTTTGGGGATTATTACAACCAGGGACTGGAATGTCCCTTTGTTGCCAATGCATCGGAAAAGCGCTGTACATAGCCGTGGTCCAAGCTCATGTACAACGCCACCAAGACATCAGGAAAAAAACTAATCATTATAGAACACCGCATGGCTCACATACAACGCACAGTTAAAAGGGGTTATCCAGCATAAGGTGATTTTAGTACGTACCTGGCAGACAGTAATGGACATGCTTAGGAAGTATCTGCGCTTGTCTTGGGGCTAAATGGCTATGTTGTGAGATTACCATAACACTGTGGCTAGCTTTTTGTGAACTTGTATTTCCTGTTTGACTTCTGTTTTTTTTTTTTACTACAAATCCCACAATGCCATTTTCCTCCCTCCCACACATCAGCCACCCCACCCATTGAAACAAAAGACCTGTGGTTTTCAATCAGGGCGCCTACAGCTGTTGCATTAGTTGCAGATTGATCCTTCCACCCATTGAAGTAGACAGGCTCCCTGTCATCAGCTGACTAGTGAGTCAGGTCTCAGCCGCATTGCAAGCTGGGAAAAATCCGAGACAACAGTCATTTTGTATGCTGGCAAAAATAAATAGTGGGGTGAAAATCACATAAGAATTGTGAGAAAACAGTCACACACAGGTACAGACACTAAATTACGAACTACACTAACTTTACAGCCCCTGCAGCATAGTAAAATAAAAAAAAATCCTGGAATACCCCTTTAATTTGGGGAAAGATAAAAAATGGGGTAAATTATAAATTTTGTACTCCGAAGATGTATGATACACCTTGAAGCATTCTTTGATGCAGAGGCCTGGTTTTTCAGGACAAGTGTCCCCCGGAAAATGGTGTCCCTTCTTATCCCTTTTTTAAAACAGACTCTTTTCTGGGACCGTCCTTTCTTTCCAGTGTAAGGGACCTCCCCTGGAAAATGCTGCCCTGGTAGAATACTGGGGTCTTCAGTTTCAGAGATACTTGGGCCCGTTCCTTCCTGGTCACCAAAGATTAGGGCCTTGATCACTACCTCCAGGAACTGAAGGAATTTGCCCGTGTTGCCAGCGCTGCGGAATAGTACAAAAGCGTTGTACAATGCTGTCTGGACCATGTACAGCGTACATTTTTTTGTACCATCTTCTGGTTTTGCGCATAGCGCTATATGGTCTGAGGACTTGATCAGAGAGATCAACTTCCCCCCATATACTGATGGTAGTCCAGAATACAATCAGGTTTGAGGACCGGTGTTGCGGTACCTTGTACAGGGACAGGGGTACGGCCATTACTTTGAATTGTGGTCAGCATAAGGACATTCCTCTTGTCCTTATACCCAAACAGCAACATGTTGTCACTAGTAAGGGCCCTACTTTCACCCCTAGGGATAGGATATTTTGGAAGGCCTCTCTGATTTTTCCACATAGTGCCACAAGCGGCAGTGGCTCTGGCAGAAAGGGACTTGAAGAGAGGGATGCTTGTATAAAAGTTATCCACGTAGATTTAGTAAGCTTTATCCAGCAGTGGGTACATCAGTTCCCACACAATTTTCCCACTAACTCCCAGGATGGGGGGGAGGGGGTATTCTGGGGGTTCAATGCGGGAAAGAAGAGGGGTCTTCTTCTTTTCCTTTACTGGTGGATTCAGTGTCGGAGGCAATAAAGGCTTATGCCTCCTCCACCGAATATACCCTTTGACGCAGTGATCACTGAACACAGCGCCATAAATGTACGGCGCTCTGCACAAAGTGTCACTTAGCAGCGCCGTACATTTGTGGTGCTCGTCCTTAAGGGGCTAGACAAAACCGATCAGAGCTTGTTATCCTGTTTGTCTGCCTGTGTCAAAGGGCCCTAAGCATTATATGGTTGTTTTGCCAACCATACTATCTGTGATTCTCTATGCTAATCTAAAGAATGAGCAGGAGCTCAAATTTACAGTTATCTTTAAAAGAAAAGAAAAAAACACTTGTCCCAATGGACATTTTCATGTGGATTTTTAAATTTTTTAAACGAGGCCAAAGATGAAAATTTACAACATAAATATGAAAAAGAAGAGGGTATGGGCAGCTAACAGTTAAAAAGACAAGGTTACCTGCGAAACACTTATACTTGTAACAAGAGTATATAGGGTTGACCAAAAAACACAATTTCCAGCCCTCAGAAAATCATCAGATCTATGATTTGATCTGATGCATAATGATATCTCATATGGAAATACATGTTAGCAAATGCTGATAATATCTAAGAGACTTCATCTCTAATAAAACAACTTATAGGATAACTAAATAATTTAATAAAATACAAACCAAACTACAGCGCCCGTGTGGCCAGATATAGCTAAAACAATTATATTACACTTTTAACTTCTTTCATATATCTAGGTTAGGCTGCTTTCACACTATGAATTTCTCCGTTTAGGAACTTCCATCAGAAGTTCCGTCACTATATCGGCGAAACCCGGCCATTACAAAACCCCTGACTGCCGTGCATAAATTGCATTGCAGCCTATGGGGTTTTGTAACTGCCCCTTTGCACCCGTATATGCATGCAGTAATTTTTCCGCCACGATGTCCCGTCACTGTATAACGCCCGTAATGAATTACGGGCATATATGGGCGCAAACGGGCAGTTACAAAACCCCATAGGCTGCAATGCAATTTAGTCACGGCCGTCAGGGGTTTTGTAACGGCCGGGTTTCGCAGCTGTAGTGACGGAACTTCTGACGGAAGTTCCTAAACGGAGAAATTCATAGTGTGAAAGCAGCCTTACTATTGCGACAAAAAAGTGTTACTCCCTCATGCAGTCCAAATGATGATACATTTTGCTACAGGAGTTTACAATCCTTATTGGTGGAATTCACACAAAGTAGCAATGCTAAAAGAATATTAGGGATAAAAATAAATGTCCCCTCCCACACTGCAAATGGCCAGCAACCTGATGACAATATAGTCATTTCTCTGAGCAAGTCATACTAGAACCAGTAGGTTGCTGCCATTTGCAGTGGAAGAGGCATTTATTTTTATCTTTAAGTATTGCTACTTTGTATGGATTCTACCAAACAGGATTGTAAACTTCTGTAGCAAACTGTATCATCATTTGGACTGCATGAAGGAGTAACACTTTTTTTTTTTTTTTTTTAGCAATCGTAACAAATATAAGGAAGTTATGGTGTAATATAATTGCTTTATCTATATCCAGCCACAAGAGCAGTTTTTTTTTCTTTCTGCAAATATGCCATTTTGCTCCATTTTTTTTCTGCAACACAGCGAGTACTGACGGGAAAATACAACCCAATATTCATTCCCCTGATTCTGTCATATTTAGAAATATCCCCTATGAGGCCCTTGTGCGCTACATGACTCACACACAGGCCTCAGACATGACGGAACACTGTGTGGATTTTGGGTCTTCCTATTTTTTAGTTAGTAAATGTCAACCTATTCCAGTGATGGCGAACCTTTTTGAGGCCGAGTGTCCAAACCGTAATGCACACCAACTTTTTTTTCCCTCAAAGTGCCAGCGCAGCAATGAAATCAGAATACTGAGGTTTAAGTTTAGAAAAAATAACTTAGGTAGGCAGTATGTTCCCCCACATTAGGTTGTACTTCCCCCACATTAGGTAGGCAGTATGTTCCCCCACATTAGGTTGTACTTCCCCCACATTAGGTAGGCAGTATGTTCCCCCACATTAGGTTGTACTTCCCCCACATTAGGTTGGCAGTATGTTCCCCCACATTAGGTAGGCAGTACAATTCCCCCACATTAGGTTGGCAGTATAAATCCCCCACATTAGGTTGCAGTTCCCCAACATTAGGTAGGCAGTATAGTTCCCCCAGATTATGTTGTAGTTCCCCCCACATTTGGTAGGCAGTATAGTTCCTCCACATTAGGTAGGCAGTACAATACCCTGACATTAGGTTGGCAGTATAGTTCCCCCACATTAGGTTGTAGTTCCCCACATTAGGTTGGCAGTATAGTTCCCCCACATTAGGTAGGCAGTATAGTTCCCCCACATTAGGTTGCAGTTCCCCCACATTAGGTAGGCAGTATAGTTCCCCCAGATTAGGTTGTAGTTCCCCCCACATTTGGTAGGCAGTATAGTTCCTCCACATTAGGTTGTCAGTACAATACCCTGACATTAGGTTGGCAGTATAGTTCCCCCACATTAGGTTGCAGTTCCCCCACATTGGGTTGGCAGTATAGTTCCCCCACATTAGGTTGTTTTCCCACATTAGGTTGGCAGCATGTTCCCCCACATTAGGTACAGTATAGTTCCCCACAGACATACAGCCTTCAGCCATATACAATGTGTGTCTGTGTACTGCCTCACAATGCTCCGTCCACCGCTCCTCCGGTCAGGGGTCACGATCTACTGTAGCAGTAGGTCCCGGGTTCGGAGGAGCGGTGGTCGGAGCATTGAAGATGACGTGCAGGTAACTTACCATGCCTGTGCGTCCTCCTCCTCGATGCTCCGTTCCTATAGGTGCACACATGGGACGTAACTCCCATCGGCCCCTGCGTTATTAAAGTTAACGCGGGGCCGCAGAAAGGTAACCACCAGAACTATGGCCACATGCCCACAGAGGGGGCTCGGCGTGCCACAGGTTCGCCATAACTGCCCTATTCTAAAATCTGTAACATTTTAACTTTTTCACCAATGGAGCTGTATAAGGGTTTATTGTTTGCGGGAAAAGTAGCGGTTTTGAATAGTACTATTTTGCGGTTTGACATTTTGATCACTTTTTATAACATTTTTAGTGAGCCAGGATTACCAAAAAGCAGTAACTTTGGCAAGATCATTTTTTTGTTTTTTTTATGGTGTTCACCATATGACAAAATGACATGGTAATTTTATTCTGCAGGTTGGTAGGATTATGGCGATACCTCATTTATGTACTTTGATGGTTTATTACTTTTACACTATAAAAACAATTTTTGATTTAAAAAATCGTGTTAGTGCACCGCTATTTTCTAAGAAGTGTAATTTTTTTTATTTTTATACCGACAATGTTGTGTGATAGCAAATTTTTTCCGTGAGGAGTTGACATTTTTAGTGGTACAATTTTGGGGTACATGGGACAATTTGATCACTTTTTATTTTAGTTTTACAGAGGCGGCATTGATATAAAGCCATAAATTTGGCCAGGTTTTCATCAATTTTTTTTAATGACGTTCATCATGCGGGTTGAATAATGAGAGCCTTATTGCTTGGGTTGTTACAGACGCGGAAATATCAAATATGTGTATATAATTTTTGGGGGGAGGGAAAGGGGGATTGTGTATGTTTATTATATATAGATTGTTTATTTTTTATTTATAATTTTTTTTTTACTTTATTTTTGTTTTTTTCTGTCCCACTAGGGGACTTGACACTTATCTGTACTGTAGTGTGTTATTCCTATCATTGTAATACTGACAGCTGCCTTTGGGGAGAACCTGATCAGCTTCCGTATCAGCGGTCGAATTGCGGGGTCTCATTGGAGAACAGAGGGAGCTCCCACCCTCTGTCTTTGGTGATCAGTGCTAAGTGCAGCACTGAAGGGGTTAACTGTCAGGATCGGAGCTCCACTCCTGAAAGCTGCGGCGGGTACCTGGCAATATGCGATCGCCGGGCCCAGCCTCGGCACAGTGATCGAGAATGGACGTATATATACAGTGGGGCAAAAAAGTATTTAGTTAGCCACCAATTGTGCAAGTTCTCCCACTTAAAGATGAGTGAGGCCTGTAATTTTCATCATAGGTATACCTCAACTATGAGAGACATAATGAAAAAAAAAAAAAAAAATCACATTGTCTCATTTTTAAACAATTGATTTGTAAATTATGGTGGAAAATAAATATTTGGTCACCTACAAACAAGCAAGATTTCTGGCTCTCACAGAACTGTAACTTCTTCTTTAAGAGTCTCCTCTGTCCTCTACTCGTTACCTGTACTTATGGCACCTGTTTGAACTTGTTATCAGTATAAAAGACACCTGTCCACAACCTCACACAGTTACACTTCAAACTCCACTATGGCCAAGACCAAAGAGCTGTTGAAGGACACCAGAAACAAAAATTGTAGACCAGCAGCAGGCTGGGAAGACTGAATCTGCAATAGACAACCGGCTTAGTGTGAAGAAATCAGCTGTGGGAGCAATTATTAGAAAATGGAAGACATACCAGACTATTGGTAATCTCCTTCAATCTGGGGCTCAGAACGCGTATAGCAGAGAGCCGACACTGACTCGGCTCTGCTACATGGCAGGAAGGTTTTTCGTCTAAGGATGACAGAGTTTATGAGGAGAAAGTTGCGGCTGATGGCAGAGGCGGGACGCTGTTTCGTCTGACTCAGGAGGGAGTTACGGCTGACTATGTCCTAAAATGGACACCGTATATGTAGTTATATTTTTTTAAGTGGTAAAATAAAATACTACATAAATTGGGTATCCTTGTAACCGTATGGACCTACAGAATAAATATAAGGTGTCATTTTTACTGAAAAGTGCACTGCGCACTAAGGCTAGGTTCACACTGCGGAATCTCTGGGCAGAAAATTTCCGGCCGGAGATTCCGAGTGCGGCCAGCACTGACTGAATGTCGGCACTAGGACCGTGCGGACACTGCAGTCTCCAATAGACTGCAATGTGTTCTGCGAGTATTTCCGCCAGAAGAATGAAACGAACAAAGCCATTCTTCAGGCAGAAATTTCCAAGCAAATTTTCCGTTCACAAATTCCGAAGTGTGAATTTGTGAACAGAAACTCATTCACTATACAGTACATTTTAGCAAGCGGAATTTCTGCCTGCAATTTCAAAGCGAAATTCCGTAGTGTGAATCTAGCTTAAGTGCTTGATCGAGGGGGGTCCGACCGCTGTTTGAATCCTTTTCCCATAAAAAAAAAAGTCATGTGGTACTGTCGCAAGCGTAAATGTCCAAACTATAAAAATATAATGTTAATTAACCCCTTAACCTGTTAAGGACCCAGGGTGTACAGGTACATCTTGACACCCTGGTACTTTAGGACCCAGGGCGCACCTGTATGCCCATGGGAATTTCAGTCCCCGCCGCGCGCCCGGTGGGGACAGGACCGGGACAGGCACCGCGCGCAGATGCCCAGGGGGGTCGTCATCAGATCTCTCGCCCCCCCATGTCGGGAATTGCCACAAATCGCCTGTGAATTCACCCCGGCGATTTGCGCTGATTCCGGGTCATACGGGTCTATGGTCACCCGTTGACCAGCAAAATGAGGGGGGTCGGTGTTGGCCAAGACACCCACGATCCCTCTGAAGGGATAGGAGTGAGGTGGCAGGGGTGCCACCCCTCCTATTGGTCATCATGAAGCGACAACCAATAGCAGATCGGGGGGGGGGGGTTAACTTTGGGTTTCACCGTTCTGCCCACCCACAATAGGCCGGGCAGAACGGGGAAACCAAAGAGGACCGGCACCGAAGGTCCACTTACCCATCGGTGACGGCAGCAATCGGCAACGGTGAACGGCGGGCGGCGATGTCGTGCGGCTGGCTCCCTGGATCCTACGGAAGCCGGTGAGTTGCTTAGCAACATCTGGAGGTCTACAGTTTGAGACCACTATACAGTGGTCTCTAAACTGTGGTCCTCTAGATCTTGCAAAACTACAACTCCTAGCATGCCCACTCAGTAGTTTGCTGTCTGGGCATGCTGGGATTTGTAGTATTGCAACATCTGGAGGGCCACAGTTTGGAGATCACTGTGCAGTGGTCCCTAAACTGTAGCCCTCCAGATGTTGCAAAACTACAAATCCCAGCATGCCCAAACAGAAAACAGCTGTCTCGTCATGCTGAGAGTTGTAGTTGCGTACTTCCAGCTGTTGCATAACTACATCTCCCAGCATGCCCTTCGGTGATCAGTACATGCTGGGAGTTGTAGTTTTGCAACAGCTGGAGGCACACTGGTTGGAAGATACTGAGTTAGGTAACAGAACCTAACTGAAGGTTTTCCAACCAGTGTGCCTCCGGCTGTTGCAAAAGTACAACTGCCAGCATGCACAGTCTGTCAGTACATGCTGGGAGTTGTAGTTTTGAAACAGCTGGAGGTTTGCTCCCCCCCTCCGCATGTGAATATACACGGTACATTCACATAGGCGGGTTTACAGTAAGTTTCCTGCTTGAAGTTTGAGCTGCGGCAGTGTTTCCAAAATGGAGTCTTCAGCTGTTGCAAAACAACAACTCCCAGCATTTCCGGACAGCCACTGACTGTCCAGGCATGCTGGGAGTTTAGCAACAGCTGGAGGCACCCTGTTTGGGAATCACTGGCATAGAATACCCCTATGCAATCCCTAATTTAGTCCTCAAATGCGCATGGCGCTCTCTCACTTCGGAGCCCTGTCGTATTTCAAGGAATCAGTTTAGGGCCACATATGGGGTATTTCCATACTTGGGAGAAATTGCACTACAAATTTTGGGGGGGGCTTTTTCTCCTTTTACCCCTTATGAAAAGATGGGGGCTACACCAGCCTGTTAGTGTAAAAAAATTTAAGATTTTACACTAACATGCTGGTGTTGCCCCATACTTTTTATTTTCACAAGCGTTAAAAGGAAAAAAAGACCCCCAAAATTTGTAACGCAATTTCTCCCGAGTTCGGAAATACCCCATATGTGGGCATAAAATGCTCTCTGGACGCACAACAAGGCTCAGGAGTGAAAGCGTTTGAGGCCTAACATTTGTACGTTTGTTGAGGCCTGTACATTTGAGGCCTAAATTGGTGATTTGCACAGGGGTGGCTGATTTTACAGCGGTTCTGACATAAACGCAATAAAATACCTACATGTGACCCTGTTTTGGAAACTACACCCTCACGGAACGTAACAAGGGGTATAGTGAGCCTTAACATCCCACAGGTGTTTGACAAATTTTCGTTAAAGTTGGATGGGAAAATAAAAAAATTAAAATTTCATTTTTACAAGGGAAAATATGAAAAAAGCCCCTTCCAAAATTTGCAACCCCATTTCTTCTAAGTAAGAACATACCCCATATGTGGATGTAAAGTGCTCTGCGGGTGCACTACAATGCTCAGAAAAGAAGGAGCGACATTGGGCTTTTGAAGAGAAAATTTGTCCGGAATTGAAGGCCACGTGTTTACAAAGCCCCCATGGTGCCAGAAGAATGGACCCCCCCCCCCCACATGTGACCCCAATTTTTAAACTACACCCCTCATGTAATGTAATAAGGGGTACAGTGAGCATTTACGCCCCACAGGTGTCTGACACATTTTTGGAACAGTGGTCCATGAAAAATGTAATTTTTCATTTGCACAGCCCACTGTTCCAAAGATCTGTCAAATGCCAGTTGGGTGTAAATACTCACTGCACCCCTTATTAAATTCTGTGAGGGGTGAAATTTCCAAAATGGGGTCACATGTGGGGGGGGGGGTCCACTGTTCTGGCACCACGGGGAGCTTTGTAAACGCACATGGACCCTGACTTCCATGCCAAACAAATTCACTCTCCAAAAGCCCAATGGCGCTCCTCCTCTTCTGAGCATTGTGAATCGCCAGCAGAGCACTTGACGCCCACACATGGGGTATTTCCATACAAATTTTGGGGGTCATTTTCTCCTATCACCCCTTGTAAAAATGTAAAATTTGGAGAAAAAGCATTTTAGTAAATATATTTTTTTCTTTCATTTACACGTCCAACTTTAACAAAAAGTCGTGAAACACCTGTGAGGTGTTAAGGCTCCCTGTACCCCTTGTTACGTTCCGTGAGGGGTGTAGTTTCCAAAATAGTATGCAAAGTGGGTTTTTTGTTTGTTGCTGTGCTCGCACCATAGGAGCTTCCTAAATGCGACATGCCCACCAAAAACCATTTCAGCAAAATTTGCAAACTTTATAAAAGCCAAATGTGACTCCTCCTAAGCATTATAGTGCGCCCTCAGAGCATTTTACGTCCTAACACTGGGTATTTCCATACTGAGAAGAAATGGGGTTACACATTTTGGGGGGCATTTTCTCCCATTACCTTTTATAAAAATGGTAAATTTGGGGGAAAAACTGCACTTTAGTGGAAATTTTTTTTTTCTCATTTACACATCCGACTTTAACGAAAAGTCGTCAAACACCTGTGGGGAATTAAAGCTTACTGGATCCCTTGTTACGTGCCTTTTAGGGGTGTAGTTTCCAAAATGGTACGCCATGTGGGGTTTTCTGCTGTTCTGGCACCATAGGGGCTTCCTAAATGTGACATACCCTCCAAAAACCATTTCAGCAAAATTCACTCTCCAAAATCCCATTGTCGCTCCTTCTCTTCTGAGCCCTCTACTGCGCCCACCGAACACTTGACATACACATATTAGGTATTTCCTTATGTGTAAAATTGGGTTACAATTTTTGGGGGACTTTTTCTTCTATTACCCCTTGCAAAAATAAAAAAAACTGGGTCTACAAGAACATGTGAGTGTAAAAAAATGAAGATTTGGAATTTTCTCCTTCACTTTGCTGCTATTCCTGTGAATCACCTTAAGAGTTAACTTACTGAATGTCATTTTGAATACTTTGAGGGGTGCAGTTTTTATAATGGGGTCCTTTGTGGGGTATTTCTAATATGAAGGCCCTTCAAATCCACTTCAAAACAGAACTGGTCCCTGAAAAAGTCCGATTTTGAAAATTTTGTGAAAAATTGGAAAATTGCTGCTGAACTTTGAAGCCTTCAGATGTTTTCTAAATGTAAAAACATGTCACCTTTATGATGCAAACATAAAAGTAGACATAATGGGGGATATTTATCAAAGCTGTCTATGTCCCGCATCAATATAGACCAAACTACAGAGGGTTAGGCTGGTCTATTGTGCACTTAATTTATCAAAAGGCGCACGGTGCATTGCCGTAGATTGTGATTTGCCATAGATTGTGATGGAGTGACTCAGCAGTTTTCCCTGCTCGAGCGCTCCGCCTCCATTACATTCTATAGGCTGACACTCGCACACCACCCCCCAACCATTGGTTACTGCGGGGGCTGGGGGGGGGTGTGCGAGTGTCACGTGACATATTTAATACTGAAGCATCGCAGCTCACGGCAGTCTCACTTGGGCTATCACAGAGAGAGGATCTCTCCCTGTGATAGCCTGAAGCTGCACGGAGCTCTCATGGCCTCTGTGGCCCGATTCGTAATCGGACCACAGAAGCTAATACTTTTACTGTTTTATTGCCTCCCGCCAGCGCGCTCGATCACCATTGCTATCGGGATCCCTATGCCCGATAGCGCTGTCAACCGCTTGCCTCCCTGCCCGCTGCTCTACTCCCCGTCCCTTGTTAACTCTCAGGGAACGGGGAACAGAAAGTAGAGCAGCGGGCGCAGCTAAAGTAGTGCTGCGCATGCGTGTGCAGCTAAAGTAGTACTGCGCATGCGGAGAACTATGCAAATAGCGTAGGTAGGTAGATTAGTGTAGGTTGTAATTTAGCATAGTTTAGGCACCACAACTCCCAGCATGGGAGTTGTAGTTTAGGACAACAACTCCCAGCATGTCCAGACAGCTAAAGGCTGCCCAGGCATGCTGGGAGTTGTAGTTTAGGACTACAACTCCCAGCATGCCCAGGCATGCTAGGAGTTATAGTTTAGCTTAGATTAGACAGCGAAGGGACTACAACTCCCAGCATGCCCAGACAGCTTAAGGCTGCCCAGGCATGCTAGAAGTTTTAGTTTAGCTTAGATTAGACAGCGAAGGGACTACAACTCCCAGCATGCCCAGACAGCTTAAGGCTGCCCAGGCATGCTGGGAGTTGTAGTTTAGGACTACAACTCCCAGCATGGCCAGACAGCTTAAGGCTGCCCAGGCATGCTGGGAGTTGTAGTTTAGCTTAGTTTAGACAGCGAAGGGACCAAAACTCCCAGCATGCCCAGACAGCTAAAGGCTGCCCAGGCATGCTGGGAGTTGTAGTTTAGCTTAGATTAGACAGCAAAAGGACTACAACTCCCAGCATGCCCGGACAGCTTAAGGCTGCCCAGGCATGCTGGGAGTTGTAGTTTAGGACTAAAACTCCCAACATGCCCAGACAGCTAAAGGCCGCCCAGGCATGCTGGGAGTTGTAGTTTAGCTTAGATTAGACAGCAAAGGGACCACAACTCCCAGCATGCCCACACAGCTGAATGCTGCCCGGGTATGCTGAGAGTTGTAGTGCAGTGAAGGGACCACAACTCCCAGCATGCCCAGACAGCTAAAGGCTGCCCAGGCATGCTGGGAGTTGTAGTTTTACACAGGTATAAAGTACTTAGCGTAGTGTTAGCGCGATTTTAGCGTAGTTAGCGTAGCGTTAGCTCAATATTAGCGTAGCTTTAGTTTAGTGTTAGCGCAGTTTTACAGTTTTTAGCGTAGCATAGTGTTAGCGCAGTTGTAGCATATTTAGCATAGCGTAGTGTTAGCGCAGTTTGTGTATTTAGCGTAGCTTAGTGTTAGCGCAGTTTTAGTGTATTAAGCGTATTGTTAGCGCAGTTTTAGTGTATTTAGCGTAATTTAGTGTTAGCGTAGGGTAGCTTAGTGTTAGCGCAGTTTTAGTGTATTTAGCGTAGTGTAAGTGCAGTTTTAGCATATTTAGCGTAGTGTAAGTGCAGTTTTAGCGTATTTAGCGTAGCTTAGTTTTAGTGCAGTTTTAATGTATTTAGTGTAGTGTAGCGTTAGCCCAGTTTTAGCGTATTTATCGTAGCGTATTGTTAGCGTAGTGTTAGTCCAGTTCTAGCATAGTTGGCGTAGTTGTACACGGGTGTAGTGTAGCTTAGTTTTACAGGCAGATGAAGTGTAGTTTAGAGAGTTTAGCGTGGGGTGTAGCTTAGCTTAGTCATAAAGTGAAGGGGCTACAACTCCCAGCATGCAAAGACAGCCAAAGGCTGTCCGGGCAGGATGGAAGTTGTAGTTTTGCAAAAGTAGCAGAGGTAGTTGCGCTCTGCTACGTTAATGTAGTATACGGCCACCTGTATAGATGGCTGGATACAGTGATCACAAGGCCACTTACCCACCTCCGTTCCTGCTCCGTCACTGGACTTTTAGCAATGCAGAAAGATGACGGAGCTGGAACGGGGGTGGTAAGTTAGGCTCTCCAGGTACTAGCCCATTTTTTTTGTGTTTTTCTTCTCATTTCAGATATGTGAATGCGGAGGACTACATCGGAATCGGTGGACTACGACGATGACCTGCAGTTTTTCCTTTTCTTTTAATAAAATGATTAATGAGGGCTGTGGGGGAGTGTTTTTCCTAATAAAAATGTTTTAACTTGTGTGTGCTTTTTTTCTTTGTTATTACTTTACAGGCTTAGTAGTGGAAGCCCTCTTGTAGACGGAGTCCATCACTAAGTCGGGGCTTAGCGTTAGCCCCAAAAACAGCTAGCGCTAACCCCCGATTATTACCCCGGTACCCACCGCCACAGGGGTACCGGGAAGAGCCGATACCAACAGGCCTAGAGCACCAAATATGGCGCTCTTGGGCCTAAGCGGTAACAGGCTGGCCTTATTTAGGCTGGGGAGGGCCAGTAACGATGGTCCTCACCCACCCTGGTAACGTCAGGCTTTTGCTGTTTGGTTGGTATTTGGCTTAAAATGAAAAGACGGGGAACCACACACGTTTTGTTTTTGTTTTAAGTGTGGTTCCCCGTCTTTTCATTTTCAGCCAAATGCCAACCAAACAGCAACAGCCTGACGTTACCAGGGTGGGCGGGAACCATTGTTACTGGCCCTCCTCAGCCTAAATGACGCCAACCTGTTACCGCCTAGGCCCAAGAGCGCCGTATTTGGCAACGGCTCTTCCCGGTACCCCTGTGTCGTTGGGTACCGGGGTAATAATCCGGGGTTAGCGTTAGCTGTTTTTGGGGCTAACGCTAAGACCCGACTTAGTAATGGACTCCTTCTACACGACGGCTTCCACTACTAAGCCTGTAAAGTAATAAAGAAAAAAAGCACTAAAACTGCGCTAGCACTACACTACGCTAAATACACTAAAACTGCGCTAACACTATGCTAAATACACTAAAACTGCTCTAACACTAGGCTACGCTAAATACACAAACTGCGCCAACGCTACACTAAATACATTAAAACTGCGCTAACACTAAGCTACGCTAAATACACTAAAACTGCACTAACACTAAGCTACGCTACAACTGCGCTAACACTATGCTATGCTAAATACACTACAACTGCGCTAACACTATGCTACGCTAAAAACTGTAAAACTGCGCTAACACTAAACTAAAGCTACGCTAAAATCGTGCTAACACTACGCTAACTACTTCATACCTGTGTAAAACTACAACTCCCAGCTTTAGCTGTCTGGGCATGCTGGGAGTTGTGGTAACTTCACTGCACTACAACTCCCAGCATGCCCGGGCAGCTTTTAGCTGTCTGGGCATGCTGGGAGTTGTGGTCCCTTCACTGCACTACAACTCTCAGCATACCCGGGAAGCCTTCAGCTGTCTGGGCATGCTGGGAGTTGTGGTCTCTTCAGCTAAACTACAACTCCCATCATGCCCGGGCAGCCTTCAGCTGTCTGGGCATGCTGGGAGTTGTAGTCCTAAACTACAACTCTCAGCATGCCTGGGCAGCCTTTAGCTGTCTGGGCATGTTGGTAGTTGTAGTCCTAAACTACAACTCCCAGTATGCCTGGGCAGCCTTTAGCTGTCTGGGCATGCTAGGAGTTTTAGTCCTAAACTACAACTCTCAGCATGCCTGGGCAGCCTTTAGCTGTCTGGGCATGTTGGTAGTTGTAATCCTAAACTACAACTCCCAGCATGCCTGGGCAGCCTTTAGCTGTCTGGGCATGCTAGGAGTTTTAGTCCTAAACTACAACTCCCAGCATGCCTGGGCAGCCTTTAGCTGTCTGGGCATGCTGGGAGTTGTTGTCCTAAACTACAACTCCCATGCTGGGAGTTGTGGTGCCTAAACTATGCTAAATTACAACTTACACTAATCTACCTACCTACGCTATTTGCGTAGTTCTGCGCATGCGCAGTACTACTTTAGCTGCACACGCATGCGCAGCACTACTTTAGCTGTGCCCGCTGCTCTACTTTCTGTTCCCCGTTCCCTGAGAGTTAACAGGGGACGGGGAGTAGAGCAGTGGGCAGGGAGGCAATCGATTGACAGCGCTATCGGGCATAGGGATCCCGATAGCGATCGAGCGCGTTGGCGGGAGGCAATAAAACAGTAAAAGTATTAGCTTCTGTGGTCCGATTACAAATCAAGCCACAGAGGCCATGAGAGCTCCGTGCAGCTTCAGGCTATCACAGGGAGAGATCCTCTCCCTGTGATAGCCCAAGTGAGACTGCCTTGAGCTGCGATGCGTGAGTATTAAATATGTCACGTGACACTCGCACCCCCCCTGCAGTAACCAATGGTTGGGGGGTGGTGTTCGAGTGTCAGCCTATAGAATGTACTGGAGGCGGAGCGCTCGAGCAGGGAAAACTGCTGAGTCACTCCATCACAATCTATGGCAAATCAGAATCTATGGCAATGTAACAGCTCTTGATAAATTCTGTGCACGGACTTCGGGATCTATGCTTTAGACTGTATTTAAACCTGCTCCAGCATGGTCTGACATTTCGGTGTACTTTCAGCCAATGGAACTTGTCGCTGAAAAGTCACGTCTGATAAATTCAGCACCAATGCATTTTTCCATCTAAAATAGACTAGAATGCATCATGCTCTAAAAATCCTCTAAAGCAAAAGTCGCAGAAAAGTCGCACATATTTAGACTGCGACTTTCTGTGCGACAAATTTAAACAGGAAAAACCAGTCTAAATCCTTTGATAAATATCCCCCATTGTATGTGAATCAATATAGAATTTATTTGGAATGTCTATTTTCCTTACAAGCAGAGAGCTTCAAAGTAAAAAAAATAAATAAAATAAATATGCTACATTTTCAAATTTTTCATAAAATTTGGGAATTTTTCACCAAGAAATGATGCAAGTATTGAAGAAAATTTACCACTAACATAAAGTAGAATATTTCACGAAAATACAATCTTGGAATCAGAATGAAAGGTAAAAGCATCCCAGAGTTATTAATGCTTAAAAAAGTGACAGTGGTCAGATGTGCAAAAAAAAAAAAATGGCTGGGTCCTTAAGGGGTTAATACAGTTTTTCACATGGACTAAAAACTGTGGTAGGCTACGGTTTTGGGTACGGGAAAATAGCTGACAAAACTGTACAGGATGCAAACGGACACAACCTGATGCATCTTTTGTTGTACGGTTTTCAGCTCGGTTCTGTACGGTTTTCAAATTGATAACGTATAGGGGAACTGTGTTGCAAAAATGTAGGCTGGGTTCACACCACGTTTTTCAAATACGGTTACTGTATACAGTTTTCCGCTAAAAAACGTATGGCAAAAACCGTATGCAACCATATACAACCGTATGACTCCAAATTAAAACGTATACGGTTTTTCCCCGTACGGTTCTATCCGTTTGCATCAGTTTTTGCCAACGGTTTTGCTATTTTGTTGGAATTAGTTTTCCAGCAATTTAATAAAGTTATTATTGTTCTATTGAAATTCCTATCTGCGCATGTGTCAACTCCAAAAACGGATTAGTAAAAACGGGTGCAACCGTATTCTGAAATTCTGTGTACGGTTCTCATAGACAACAATGTTAAAAAAGCCACATACGGTTTTCCAACCGGAGGAAAAAACGTGGTCGACAGCGTTTTTGCCTACGGTTGAAAAATAGTCAAAACCATATCTGAGGCAAAATGGATGCAACCGTACACAACATTTGGAATACGGTTTACAATGCATTCTCTATGCATACGGTTTCGGATACGGTCGTATACGGTTTTTTTGCGGAAAACTGTATGCGGTAACCGTATTTGAAAAATGTGGTGTGAACCCAGCCTAAGACAGCATTATGCATCGGATCACATTTTAGATTTGAGGATTTTGTGAGGACTGGAAATCCTGTGTTTAGTCAGCCCACTAAATTAACATATAGCAGATTTGACATCCACAAAGAGCATTTGCCATGGTTTTCCCTTCACGTTCCCGGTATTGGATTTTCTTCCTACAAACTCCGTATGGAGAAAGCCTGGCATGTCACCTGTGGGAAAGGTAAGTTCCATTGGCATCTAATATTTTGGGGAGCATTGTACAGCAACGCGTGGACATGGCTGCTGAGCGCTGTGTGACAGCAGGAGCAGAAGGTGCTGCTCCTTTAAGAGAAGGGAGTACCCCGGCGCGTCCTCACAGAAACCAGGAAGGGAGCAGCAGAGCGGCGGCGCAGAGGTCCATGCACAGCACCTATCTACCTCCCTAGCAGCAGGTAGGCGCAGCGCACCACCCACAACGCACGACCGGGGCCGCTCTCGGTTCCTGGAAGCAGGCGCTATGGGGAGTGATGACAGGAATCCACAGCATTGTCACTGCCGCCTCCTCTCTTGTAACTGACATTTCTCGAACGCACATGACTTCCTCGACACGATAGAGGCGCCAGTCTAGGACGACACACGGTTAATGTGCAGGTTATTTGAGCACGCCGAACACCTCCGTCCTATACGTTGTATCAGCGTGCGAGGGGTAGAAGGCCAATACACGTACGGGCCGGGCACTGTAGGGCTGTCTACGGAATAGCTGGGACTTGTAGTCCCCTAACTGATGCAGCGCTGCAGATGACAGAGCCTTAATGGACTGCATATCCCAAGGTGCAATGCAAATGACAGCAAAGCCAATGACCGAGGGCCGGTTGATGAACCTGTTCCGCGTCCAATAGGATGGCTCGGTAGGAGGACCAATCGGCGCTCACAGCTTTAAAACACTTAGTTCCTGTTTCTGCTGAGGGGTCATTAACCCTTCCCTGACACTTGCGGCTTGGTTGGCTGTAAACACCTGCTTATGTAGTGATAGTGGTGTACAGCTTGTCTGGCTATATACTGTAAATGTACTATGGCTATGTACTGTAAAATTATATCAGACCGTGTACCAACTGCCGCCTGCCGCGCCGCATAACTTGCAGAAATATGGCATGCCAATATGCTTATGCATTACTGTCATTACTGCTATAACCCCCCCCCCCCCATGCAGCTGTAGCCCTGACTAACATCCCCCCCCCCCTTATGCGCGGGAAGTAAAGGCCCCACCTCATAGAGGGTGGGGGGTGGCAAGATGCCAGTCTGCCAGTGACTGTTCCGTGTGTGTGTCCGTGAGCTGAGAGCTTCCCTGCTGTGGGGGAGCAGCTGGATCCGATACTGACACAGGTGTGAGAGTGTGAAGTAAAGGGGTATACAAGGGGGATTCCGGGTCATAGCTGGTGCTGGGGGGGCTGTGCCAGGTCATGTTCAGGCAGAGTGGCAAGTCACTGTTTTTGTTTAGAGCAAATAGTGTTGTCAGAGTGACAGACCAGGGGCTGATGGGCAGACATGAGGGCACAGGGCATGCTAAGTTACAGCAACCAATTGTTCTAGCAGACCAGCTGTTCCTAAGCAATGGCACAGTACTGTGTCCTAGTGACAATCTGCCAGGTGGCATAAAGGCCTCAGTAGGTAAAGTTACTTGCTAAAAGTGAAGAAAAAAATGTGCCTTTTGGGAGAGGTATACTTGGCACATATGGGCACATGTGGGAGTTACAGGGTGGGGCAGCTGGTCTCTCTATGTAAGGCTGTTTCTCACTATAAAGTTCTTCCGTTTTAAAGAGTCGTTCTAATGTTCCATTATGAACACCCATAATGGGGAACTCCACTCCTAGACATCTTATCCCCTATCCAAAGGATAGGGGATAAGATGTCTGATAGCGGGGGTCCCGCCGCTGGGGACCCCTGCAATATTGCATGCAGCACCCACCTCTGGAAGCGCTGGAGGCTCTGGGTCCCGACCACGGGAACAGAAGTTCGTGACATCATGACTCCGCCTCCGTGTGATGGATAGGGGATAAGATGTCTAGTGGTGGAGTACCCCTTAAAAAGACATTAAAGTCTATGGGATTTTTTACATGATCAGTTTTAACCCGTCATAGCCTGTTATTAATAATGTACGTTATTTTGTGACGGGAGAAAAATAGCGCATGTACCGTATTTTCTCACAAATAATGTCCGTTAAAACGGATAATGTAAAAATCCCATAGATCTTAATGGGATTTTGTAACGGCCGTTTTTAAGGGTTTTCATAACAGGACATTATAACGGCTCCTTAAGCGGAAGAACTTTTATAGTGTGAAAGCCGTTGGCTGTCCGGGCATGCTGGGAGTTGTAGTTTTGCAACAGCTGGAGGCACCCCAGTTGGGAAACATTGGCCTAGGTATATATCCGCACATGATGTAAGTAATTTCGCCTGTCAAAACTTGCCTGTTCAGCCTCAAGTCTGTAAAGAAAACTAATGGGTAAAAACCTGTGCAGAAGAAAAGCTGCCCATGGCAGCCAATCAGATTTCTTCTTTAATTTTTAACAAGGCCTCTGCAAAATGAAAGAAGTGATCTGATTGGTTGCTATGGGCAACTGGACAACTTTTCCTCTGTACAAGTTTTGATAAATCTCCCCCCATGGAGTTTAGAGGAAGGCAAAAGTGTTAAAACTCAAGTACCTGCATAAAAGTCCCAAGTGTCAGTTCCTTCTCTGAGATAATGAATATACCAATTTGTTTTTGCCTGCTTTTCAATGAAACCTATATTTTTACAGATATGTCCCAAATCGTAGTTGACATATACAATGATAGCTTTAGTTTTACAGCAAAAGAACATAGGGGGAGATTTACTATCATTGTCTATTCTCCGCAGTAGTTTAGACCAGAAAAGTCTCTGAGCATGGGTCTATTGTCAATGCAATTTATCAAACGTCACACAACGTTAAGTAAATCTTGCGGATGGACATTATTGTCTATTCTACACAGCACTTTAGATGCTCAGTCTCAGAGCCTGAGGCAAATAGGCAAGAAAAGTCTCATAAATGTCTCAGAGCCTGAGGCAAATAGGCAAGAAAAGTCTCAAAGTCTTAGAGCCTGAGGCAAATAGGCAAGAAAAGTCTCATAATTGTCTCAGAGCCTGAGGCAAATATATCAAAAGAAGGTATACTATAAAGCGAACACCTGTATGTCTTCTGTGAGGCGCCGGTTGGTTCCACTTGCTTTCGTTCTTAGGTTCTGATATTTGTATAATAAATTTAACCTCTCCAAACCACGTTTTTCTTAAAGTATTTCTCTATTCTTTAAACCCTTAGGGACGGAGGGTTTTTACCATTTTTTCACTTTCATTTTTCCTCCTTACCTTTTAAAAATCATTATAAGACAAAAAACAACAGAGCGCTTCTGTGTGCGATCTTCCAGACCAAATAGGATAATGTGGGTGAGTGAGGAACGCACTCACCTGGTCAGGTTGTGCATATTCCAGGCACAACGCTGATGTGGGCTTAATGTAACAACTGCTGCGGCTTCCCACGCTGGATCCACCGGCGTGTAAGAGACAGTGAAGGAGGAGGAAATCGGAAGCTGAGATCGCGCTGTTGCAGAGAAGGTTCAAGGATACTGGTAGAAGTCTTAATTTCTTTTATTCTATTCATACTACGTAGTACTTCACAAGGCTGCAGCCTCAAAAAGTGGACTTTGAAACAATTGCCAGTTGTGGGAGAAATCATGGCTTACAAAGGACCACTAGGGGTACCCATAACATCCAGAACATAGTCCAAGAAGTTAGGACAGGACTACCACTCCAATGTGCTCACTCCTGTCCTGTTTATCAGATGCCCTAAGAGACCAAGCATTGCACACCAGACTCATGGAGGAAGTTAGTGCATGAAAGGATTATTAATATCCAGAAACGCGTTGTGTGAATAGAATAAAAGAAATTAAGACTTCTACCAGTATCCTTGAACCTTCTCTGCAACAGCGCGATCTCAGCTTCCGATTTCCTCCTCCTTCACTGTCTTTTAAAAATCATAACCCTTTCAATTTTGCAACATAAATTCCATATGATGGCTTATTTTTTGCGCCACCAATTCTACTTTTCAGTGATATCAGTCATTTTACCCAAAAATCTACATCAAAACAGAAAAAATAATAATTGAGCGACAAAATTGAAGAAAAAACACAATTTTGAAAACTTTGGGGGCTTCCATTTCTACACAGTACATATTTAGGTAAAAATTACACCTTATCGTTATTCTGTAGGTCCATACGATTAAAATGATACCCTACTTATATAGGTTTGATTTTGTCGTACTTCTGGAAAAAATCATAACTACATGCAGGAAAATTTATACGTTTATAATTGTCATCTTCTGACCCCTATAACTTTTTTATTTTTCCGCGTACGGGCAGTATGAGGAATCATTTTTTGTGCCGTGATCTGAAGTGTTTAGCGGTACCATTTTTGTATTGATCGGACTTTTTGATCGCTTTTTATTTATTTTTCCATGATATAAAAAGTGACCAAAAATACGCTATTTTGGACTTTTGAATTTTTTTGCGCATTCGCCATTGAATGTGCGGTTTTATTAACGATATATTTTTATAATTTGGATATTTCCACACATGGCGATATCGCATATGTTTATTTTTATTAGCACAGTTTTTTATTTAAATTAAGTTTTTTTTTGCAGTGTTATAGCTCCCATAGGGGGATATAACACTGCACACACTGATCTTTTACATTGATCAATGGTTTCTCCTAGGAAACCAGTGATCAATGATTCTGCCGCTTGACTGCTCATGCCTGGATCTCAGTCACTGAGCAGTCATTCGGCGATCGGACAGCGAGGAGGCAGGTAGGAGACCCTCCTTCTGTCCTACAGCTGTTCGGGATGCCGCGATTTCACCATGGCGATCCCGAACAGCCCCCTGAGCTAACCTGCATTAGTGTACTTTCACTTTAGATGCAGCGATCAACTTTGAATGCCACGTCTAAAGGGTTAATAGCACGCAGCACCGCGATCAGTGCCACGCGCTATTAGCCATGGGCCCGATCCGCTATGACGGCGTGGCCCCTTGTTATATAAAGGGAGTGGGCGGAAGTTTCACTTGTTTGATTGAAATTCCAAGAAAAAAAACTGTGCAAAGTCAAAAACCGTATGGGGAAAACCGATGGAACCATATGCACATACGGTTCTGTACGATTCCCATTGACTCCCATGTTAAAAAAAAAAAATACGTATACGGTTTAATACAGTTTTTCACCCAGACCAAAAACCGTGGTAGGCTACAGTTTTGGGTACGGAAAAAAAAACGGACAAAACCGTACAGGATGCAAAACGGACACAACCTGATGCATCTTTTGGCATACGGTTTTCAATGGAGAGTCAATGCATACGGTTTTCAATGGAGAGTCAATGCATACGGTTTTCAATGGAGAGTCAATGCATGCGGTTTTCAATACGGTTCCGTACGGTTTTCACATTGAAAACGTATACAGGAACTGTATTGCAAAAACGTGGTGTGAATGCACCCTAAGTTACTTCTCAACTTTGTAAGTCTAAGTTCAAAAGGATGATTATCCATGTGGTAAACAGCCAGAATTGTAGGCTAGGTTCACACAATGGAAATGTAATTCCGGATAGGAAATTGGGAAGGAGTTTCCGCTGCAGCAGAGTCACGTGTAATTCAACGTGACTCTACTGTACTGTGCACATGGTAGAATTTCCATGCCAGATCTTTCCTGACCTTACCTTTGTCCATGTCCAAACAGAATGAACGCTGTAATTCTTTGTGTGGAAGCCTTACGGAATGCATAACTGTCTATGAGACAGCGCATTCCTGTGTGGTTCAAGCGCCGGAGGATTTTGCCAGTGCCCACACCGTACGGAATATGCGCTTAGAGATTCTCCGTGCAGACATTCTGTCGGGAGAACATATCCCTAGGCACAGTCAGTATTCAGCAGCATAGTTTCCTGGCATTCAAAAGGAGGAGATTGATGACAACATGTGTAGAGGAAGAGTGGTGCAGGGACCATAACAAACCAATTGCTTTGTAAATTTTTGCAGGTCTCAGCAAAACTTAAAAGAAATTTAAGGAATCTGGTGGGCATGGGAAACTGCACTACTCTTTCACTACACATGAGAATTCTAGAGAGAGACTAAATTGTACCATGCGCATGGCATGAATCATCTGCAAAAGTGAAACTGGAGCACTAAAATATAGAAAACCAAAACACAACATTATCATAAGACATCTACAAAGATAACAAAAATTACCCAAAAATTAAGGATCATTGGGATTAAACTATATTATGTTTGAATTTTATATATTATTAGATTACCCTTCAAATTCAAGCTAAAATTCATTTGAAACGTAAAACTGTCTTGTACGTCCCAAAAAATTGCTAGAAGGCTTCCTAATAGCTATTTAGATTGGATTTCTGCCAGGTCTGACATGGTCTGACATTTCGGCGTATTTTCTGCTGATGTGACTTTTTTGAGACTTCCCCATAAAAGTCTCAGTTGATAAATTCCGGACCAGTGCATTTTATGCTCTATTGTAGACCACTATACTATTTCTGCGGAGAAGGGCTCTAAAGCAAAAGTTTTACAAAAGTCTCAGAGTCTTTCTGAGAGACAAATATAGACCATCCAAACTGGTCTAAACAGTTTGATATATCTCCCCCATACAGTCTGAAATGCACTATTCTTTAGAAGAGTAGACGTTGCACCACAGATCCTTGAGTAATAGCAAATCTATAAGATGCCCTAAGGGAATTATGTCAGTTGGTACACCAAGTAAGGGTGGGTTCACACCATGGTTTGTCCACACGGTTTTCGTGTACAGTTTCATATGCATTGGATACCGTATCCATAGACAATGCATTGGAAACTGTATGCAACCTGATGCATCCGGTTGCGTGCGGTTTGTTTGTAATACTTTTTTTTTTTTTTTCCCCTGTACTCTAAACCGTGTTCTACCACGGTTTTTGGTCCGGGTGAAAAATCGTATTGTAACTGTATACGGTTTTTGTAACATGGAGGTCAATGAGAACCGTAGTGAACCGTATGTGTCTACGTTTCACTACTTTCAAAATGCACATGCGCATTTAGTTTCTCAAGTATTCTAAATAGAACAATTGAAATTTTATTTAAAAAAGAACAAAAATCTTAAAACCGAATTTGATGTAATTGTTAAAAATTTTATGAAACCGCATAGACGGTAAAAAAAACGTATACAGGTTCTTTTTAAGCACACGGTTGCATACAGTTTGGTTACGGTTTTGACTAAAAAACCTGATAGAAAACCGTGGGTACAAACCGTGGTGTGAACCGACCCTCAAGACTTGATGCAAAGGGTTTTTATTGTCACAGTTCATAAATAATATTCAATTGAGGTTTATTGTTGTTTATTCCTCCAGAATAATACTAGGAGTATCAAAAACAAAATCAAATAAATACACAAATAGGTCTGATGTCACAGCAAAAATACATACAGAAAAATCTAAATAAATAAAATGAAGTAAAATTACATACATGACAGTCGATACAGAAACATTGATTGTATTCAGTGTTATCAAAAGAGTATAACGAAAATAAGATATATATCTACGTGTTAACATAGGATATTCTATATTAATAGCATATAGAAACCCCGCTAAAAATTAGGTCTGAAAATAAGGGGTAAACAATAGAATAGGAACAAAATAGTGAGTGATATAGGCATATATGGAATCCAGATAAAGGAGTAGTTTTAATGCATACATAAAAAAGATTGTATGGGGCATGTGTGAACATGTACAATATCAGATATATGGCAGAGCTACAGTATGAAAAAAATATATGGCCCATATATAACAATAAGTAATGGCATATAGTTACAGTCATGGTATACAATCCCAGGGCAGTACTGAGCAAAATCACTGTTAAGGAGTATAACAAAGGTCCAATAGGTTCAAGATATAGCAGGCTAATGATAGCACTATGTATCAATTACTAAGTTATACTTACCAGTACTGGGGCAGAGGAGAATATAGTAAAAAGTACAATAAAAAGCCTTTGCATCATGTTTTGAGAGCCAAGTTTATCTTATAAAGTTAAGAGGATTGGGATTGCTACTTGGGCACCGATAAAGAGGGAGTGCCATATATTGTGCACAGTGAACCCACCCTAAGTGGCCCGCTCACTGAAAGACAAGCAGAATAACTAAAAGGGTTGTTTTAGGCTGCTTAGTTTGCACAGCTGGCCACACCCACATTATCTGTTCTTCTGATGTGGTAGTGAAGACATCTGAGCCCTTCTTGAATCAGAGGGGTATAAGTGGCAGTAGAATCATATTTAAGATGCTGTAACATTTTAGCCAATATTGCCCTGTGTAATAGGCCCAGCGATCAGCTGCCGAATGAGCAAACAGTTGTTGGCTGATCACATTATTGTAGCAGGCTAAAAACGCCTCACTAGTCTGCAGCACATCACCCTTTGTAAATGGGGTTGTGTTGTCAAAATTGATGAAGTGAATGGCCACCTAAACCTGCGGTAATTGAGTAAAAACTCTTTAAATGGCCGCTAATCTATGCAATTGGCACTCGTATAGTTTATAGCGTGTTAAACAGGGCACCAAAATGGGGCCATTTCTATAAAATATGAACTTTTTTTTTTTTTTTAAACATACAAAAAAGAGGTTAGAGTAGACTTATCCTGTCATGATTGTTTTCTTGTTGAGATGCATATACATAGTTGCCACAAATATATTAAACAATGTGCGATAATTTGATAAATTTGTTGTCTGTATACAAGCCAAAATTAGGCTTGGATATATGATCAGCATCATAAAGTACTAACTCCACCACCAAATTCTTGAGGTTGCACCACCCCGATGTGAATAACAAAAATACACACTTTGTGTAGGTCTTTTATTTCTGAGTTTCAAATTCTTGAGGTTGCACCACCAGATCAATCTGGGGCCATGTAGAACTAGTGATGTCATCTGAGGTGGTGCTGACCAGTCTGATATGTGACTTTCTCAGGTTCCTTTGATAGCCTATGGCAGTCTTTCTCAAGCGCGGTCCACAAGACATGTAATGGACATGCTTAGGAAGGATCTGCGCTTGTCTTGGGGCTAAATGGCCATATAGTGAGATTACTATAACACTGTGGCTAGCTTATTGTGAACTGCTATTTCTTGTTTGACCTATATTTTTTTGACTACAAATCCCACAATTCCATTTTCCTCCTTCCCACACATCAGCCACTCCACCCATTGAAACAAAAGACCAGTGGTTTTCAATCAGGGTGCCTTCAGCTGTTGCATTAGTTGCAGATTGATCTCTCTCCCACCAAGCGATCACTCCACCCATTGAAGCAGACAGGCTCCCTGTCATCAGCTGACTAGTGAGTCAGGTCTCGGCCGCATTGCAAGCTGGGAAAAATCAGAGAAAGCAGTCATTTTGTATGCTGTTAAAAATAAATAGTGGGGTGAAAATCACAGAAGAATTGTGAGAAAACCATCACACACAGGTACAGACACTATATTATGAACTGCACTAACTTCACAGCCCCTGTAGCATAGTCAAATAAAAAAATTCCTGGATTACCCCTTTAATCCTGAAAACATGACCTGTTAGGGGGTTTTGTGGACCGCGCTTGAGAAAGACTGGTCTATGGATTTCACAAGGATGCCAGCATAGAATCCCTGTTGGACTCCACATAAGATAGTGTGAACTTGGCCTAAGGCTATATTCACACAGCAGAATTTCTGCACATCCGCACCAATTCTGCATCCACATTCTTTTAGGTGGTTTCTGGCTTGTGTGGATTTCGTGCAGAATCTGCATGCAGAAATTCTGAAGTGTGAATGGGAGTGTGGAATCCCATTAAAGTCTATTGGGCTTTAATTTGATGTGGAATCTGCATGCGGAAATTCTGCCGTGTGAATATACCCTAAGGCTAGGTTCACACATTGGAATGTCTGCACAGTGAATCTCCGTGTAGACATTCCGGAGAGTGCGGGCCTCATGGGAATGCGCTGTCTCATAGATGGCTATGAATTCCGTGCAGTTTCCGCACAAATAATGAGTGTGATCATTATTTGTGCGGACATGGAAATCAGAATTTGTGTGTCAGAAACATTTGACAGGGAAATTCCGCCGTGTGCACAGAGCAGCAGAATCCCATTGAATTCAATGGGACTCTGCTGCAGCGGAATCTCTGTGCTGGCTTCAAATACGGAATCCGGCACGGAAATTCTGCTGCTGTGAACATGGGCTAACAGTGACACACCAGATCCAATTGACACTTGTGTGTACTTGGTCTTACTGTCAACAGGCTATAGATACAGAGTAAATGAGTATCATTGCATACCCGCGTTGAAAGCTAAATACTGCAAATGTAATTTTATATATATATATATATATATATATATATATATATATATATATAGTTATGTACTTTTATTTGTTTGTTATATTGAGTTTTGTTGTTATAGCTAAATGTACTCACAATGGTAGAGTTTGACTTTACGTTTTTCATCATTTATATTTTTTCTTTCGAATGTTTTACAGGGCTGAGGCAGTATGGCATCTTCTGCTGTTGATGGCCCAATTGGTATTCCCTTCCCGGACCACGGTAGTGATGTTCTGTGTGCTCTGAATGGGCAGCGTCAGCGGGGGGAATTATGTGATGTACTTCTTCTTTGCCAAGGTCGGGATTTCCCTGCTCATCGTTCAGTCCTTGCAGCCTGCAGCCTTTATTTTCGCCAGCTATTTACCTCAGGTCCAGCAGCTGAAAGACTCACTGTGTATCAGCTGGACTTTGTAACTGCTGAATCCCTCTCTGCTCTTCTCGACTTTGCTTATACAGCTACCTTAACTTTAAGTGCAGGGAATGTGGGTGAGATTCTGGATGCTTCGCGTTTGTTAGACATTGGCACTGTTCGGAATGTGTGTGCTGACCTTTTAGATGGGCCTTTTTTAGGACAAAAAGAATCTGAACATTTAGTTGATCCACAAAACTTGGCACGAGCACAAGAATATCTTGAGTACTTTCAGAGCAAAGGGCAAGAAGGTAGTCCTTGGAATAGTACTTGTCCATTGGGTCAAGAAACAGAGCCATCATGCAAATTGGAAGAAGAATATCCCCAGTCATTACAGAAGAATGGGGCAGAAGGGCAACATTTGGATGAATGGCAAGGGAAGGATGAGGACCAAATGTATGTCCCCTCACAGAATGGACATTACAAGCTAATGACTAATAATGAGGATAAGAATCGTGATGGGGGGCTTGAACAGCAGGATGCAGAAGGCTCACCACTTCTTGGCAGTCTGACTGGGGGGCCATGTTTGGATGAAATGGACAGTCTGACGGCAAGTGCTATCTTGCGCCACATGATGAGTACATCTCAAAGGGAGGGTGTGGGCCCAGAAGAAGATGGTGAAGAGGGAATTATGGACTATTACTTGAAATACTTCCGTAGTGGTCCTCATGAGGAAGAGGAGGAAGAGGATGGTGATGAAGGGACAGGTGGTTATCAATGTTGGAGTCAAAAAGTGGAGAAGAAAATGAGGGCAAAAGCCTTTCAAAAATGTCCCATCTGTGAGAAGGTTATTCAGGGAGCAGGAAAGCTGCCTCGGCACATACGCACTCACACTGGAGAAAAACCATATGAGTGCATCATCTGCAAGGTCCGATTCACCAGGTAATCCTAACTTGCATACATTGACAAGAAAGATTAATTATGTGTTCGGTTACCTCATCATTCTATTGCACTAAGATGTTTGATCACATGCTAAGTACTGAACTTACATTAGAAAGAAGTGCTTTGGTGCAACATCTTTTGAGAAATGCAAAGAGATTTATAGGTTTTTAACAATTGTGTTGTAAAAGGGCATTTTATTTTGGGGTATGAAATTAGTTTCAAGGAATTTAGGAAAGTAATTTATTTTGAAAGTAAAGCACACCTGTTGTCGTGTTTGATATCACATCCCATCATAGTGAGATAGCACTGGTATTGGCCACCTTTACTCTTTAATTAAAGCAGTACTCCGGATTTAAGAACATTTATCCCCTTTGCAAAAGATAGAGAATAAGTGTCTGATTGCTAAGGGTACAACTGCTGGAACCCACTTTGATCAGACATTTATCTCCTATCCTGGTGCACCCCATTAAATATGTAACCCATTTTTGATGCTGTAGAAAATATTTTTGCCATCCATATGTTGCTGTTTTGGAAGCAGTATTTTTAGAAAACCTGCCAGCACATTGCAGCATAAAACTTGTTGCATTTTCAGGGATGTGGAAATCCTAATTCTTGTTGTAGTTCCGGGCGCCGGGCAGGTTTATTTTTATAATGGCAGCGCTCAGGGTGTATGGAGCAAGCTCATGACTTGAGCCTGCTCCATACCCGGCAGCCCCCAGCTGATTGCTGTAGCTGGTGTCAGTCGACAATAGCCCGGCATGCCGCGGCCGGCTATTAACCCTTTAGATTGCCACTGTCAAAGTTGACAGTGGCGTCTAAAGGGATCTTATAACCATCCTGGGTGGTCTAGTGGGGTGGATCATCTGCTGTGCAATCGCGGGGGGTGATCCACTGTGGAGGTAGCTGGAGGGCTTGCCTCTCCTTCCATGGCTGCCCCTTGGATCTGTATTTGATTGAGCTTGCCTTGAGCAGGCTCAACCAAATGAACACAGATCAGTGGAGTTCAATAGAACTTCATTGATCTGTATTAGAATCTAATGAAAGACTCCTAATAAAGTGTATTTTACCATTTTCCATATAAAAAATATGTAAACATAATAAAAACAAACATATTTGGTATTGGCGCATGCGTAATTGTCCAAACTTTTAAAGTAATACATTATATATCACGTACGGTCAATGGCGTTAACATAAAAAAGATCAAATCACAGAATTGCGTTTTTATGCTTACAACATCATATCTCAGAAAAAAATGAAGTAAAAAGTGTTCAAAAAGGCCAATCAAATACAAAAATGGTACCAATACAAACAGCAGATTACAGCCCAAACATGAGCCATCATACAGCCAAGAATACAGAAAAAGAAATGTTATAGGGGGTCAAGAATTTTTCTTTTTTAATTAAAAAGTAAAAAAAAAAAATGTATATTAGTAAAACATGACGGAAACTAAACAAATCTGGTGTAATGCCAATTAAATTGCTGACCTAAAGTATCAAAATAACATGTAAGTTTAATCATAAGGTGAATGGCGAAAAAACGAAAAACCCCAAATTAGTTTTTGTTTTTGCAGCATAAGTTATGGAAAAATAAAAGGTGTCATTACAAAGGACAATTTGTCCCGCAAAAAACAAGCCCTTATGTGGGTCTGTAGATGGAAAAATAAGAGTTATGGCTATTATAGGGCGAGGAGGAAAAAAGTGCAGAAACTAATAAAGACATTATTTACATACTATTTTGGTTGAAATTATTTTGTCTACCAGGACAAGTGGATTTTCATGAGGATAAGTTCTTTGTGATAACTGGTCATATTTTGATATTTGGATCTGCATAAAATTTTGTATTTCAGAGCCATTCTAATTTCTAACATATTTGCAAATTACATATTTACCAAGAATTATTCTTTACCCCCAGAAAAAGTATCTCACTTCCCTGCCAACTGCTGTCCTCTGCCTGCTGGTAGGGAAATTCCATCCCTAGCAGATGGTTAAAACAGGAAGTGGGCTTTAGTAATGTTTTGCATAGGAGAAATCCGGGACCGTATACATGCATCCTAGCCTGTCTGTCTTCTCCAGGGGGTTCACATGGTGCTTCTGAAGTGTCGTGCTGTGCCACAAAGGTAAATTGTCTGTTTCCTGAATGTAATCTCCCTCTCTTCCCCAAACTTTAGCTTATCAGTATCATCAGCAGTTATTTGCTTAGAGCAGGGCCACTTTTGTAATGTTTGTAATGTGATCCTGTTGCTGTGATCCTTTTTGCTTACATAGCACATTGCAGAGCCAGTACATCAATAACCCCCTTCCCCCCCACATGCCATCTATAGTAGTGTATTGTAAATTATCCCCAGCACAGTACCAATCTGTTCAGTCCCGTGCACTTTCAACAGAACAACAGCATTGAATAGCAGTAAGGAGAATGTGCTGTGATTAGCCAGACAAGTAAGGGAAAGGAAGTAACTGTGTGTACTACTTGCAATTATCCCACCCACCTTAAATGGAAAGAATGAGAAATAGCTGTGCACCACAGAGGAGACTCTCGGGCTCAATAACAGCAGCAAGAGCATTAAAATCACCTTCTCACCACTCTGAAGGGTTAATATAATAAAGGAATGCAGTTTTTTTTTTTAATATTTTAATTTCTAGGGGACACAGCATACAGCCTGGTACTTAGCACACAGTACCAGTAACTTTTAACCTGTATTATTGTACTACTACAAAAAAAAAAAAAAAGCTATGTAAATATGGATATAATTTTTATTGACCCATAGAATAAAGATTACATGTAAGTTTTGCCATAAAAAAACTACTCAAAACCCTCCCAAAATTGCATAAAAAAATGCATAAAAAAACAAAACACTGGTCATCGGAGTAGTCTACCAAAACCGAAGCAGTCCTCAGCATACACGTATCTGAAATGAGAAGAAAAGGAAAACAAAAAAAATAATTACATAAAGCAGTGTGTTTCAAAACAGGAAGCCCTCAGGTGTTGCTAAACTACAACCCCCATCAGGTGGTAAATGGACGTCTGCCCACAGTAAATGCAGCCATCTATGTAGGTGGTTGTATATACTGTATACCCCTCAAAGGTGGTGTTGGGGGGGGGGGGGGGGGTTACTGTAGTTGTTGCTGTGCAGGAGGTATACTATGTATACTATGTCAGGCATCACTACTTACCTCCAAGTATGCTTAAAGGATGGTGTTTTTGCTCAAAAAAACTACATAGTCTCAGCATGCTGCAATTTAGAAAAACTGCCAGTAAGCCCCAAATCGTAGCAAAATGCAATTTGAGAAAAAAAAACTCCAAATCTAAAAACACAATCCCTATTTACTCCTTGCCAAAAAATCTGGCGGTGACATTTTTCCTGTGGTAAAAAAAGCTGTGCGGCAGTTTCAGTTTTTTTGTGCGTTTTTTTTGCCCAAAAAACGGTGGAGATTTTGCCTAACTTTTATTTTTTATTTTTCCATCCACACACCCATATACTGACTTGTTTTTTGCACACCCATTTATTCTTCGTAAGGATAAATTTTTTAATGTAAAATGTACAACAAAACGAGAAAATATTTTTTTGGGGAGGGTAATTGAAAAAAACAGCAATTTTGCAACTTTTGGAGAGTTTTGTTTTTACACAGTACACTTTATGGTAAAAATTACATGTTCTCTTTATTCTATAGGTCAGTGCAATAAATCAAATCTAGATTCCCCAGAGAGGAATATCTACAAGATTGACTGTTTACCTACAGCTACTGTCTAAAACCATACACTAAGTTACATGCAATGTTGTGGACTGTGGCTGCCTGTAAATAGTTTAAATCAAACTTGAAGTACTACAAAAAGTTGCAGTGTAGCGCTAGCCTTACAGACGTAAAATTCTAATGCAGGGGCTCGTGAGGGAAGGAGCGCCATTTGGCTTTTGGAGACAGAATTTGACTGGAATTGTTTTTAGTGGCCATGTCACACTTACAAAGCCCCCATGGTGCCAGGACAAGGGAAATCATGTGACACCATTGTGGAAACTACAGTCATAAAAGAATGTGATAAGGGTTGCAATAAGCATTTACATCCCACAGAAATTTGACACCATTTTAGAACAGTGGGTTGTGAAAATAAAAATGATCACACTAAAATGCTGGTGTAACCCCTAATTTTTCATTTTTACAAGAGTTATAAAGCCCAACAAAATTCGTAACCCTATTACTCCCAAATATGGAAATACCCCATATGCGGACTGAAGTGTTCAGTGGGTGCCATTTTGCTGTTGGGCAGATAATTTGGAACCCCCCACAAGTGACCCCATTTTTTTTAAACTACACCCCTCAAGGAATGTAACAAGGGCTGCAGTGAGCATTTACACCCTCACTAGAGTTTGACAGATTTTTGGAACAGTGGGTTGTGAATATGAAAAATAAATATTTTGATTTTTACAGACCACTGTTCCATATATCTGCAGACACCTGTAGGGTGTAAATGCTCATTGCACCCATTGTTACATTGCTTGAGGGATGTTGTTTCCAAAATGGGGTCACATGTGGGTGTTTTTTCTTTTGCGTTTGTCAAAACCTCTGCAATTATCAGCCATTCCAATGCAAATCACCAATTTAGGTGATTGTACATGGTAAACTCTCACTCCTGAGCCCTGTTGTGTGCCCACAGAGCACTTTACATCCACATATAGGGTACTTACGTACTCGGAACAAATTGCGTTACAAATTTTGGAGGTCTTTTTCTCCATTTACCTCTTGTGAAAATGAATAGTATGGGGCAACACCAGCATCTTAGTGTAATTTTTTTTTCTTTTTTTACACTAACATGCTGTTGTAGCCTCCAACTTTTCCTTTTCATGAAGAGTAAAAGAAGCAAAAGCCCCCAAGAATTTGTAACGCAATATCTCCAGAGTACGGAAATACCCAATATGTGGCCCTAAACTATTGCCTTGAAATATGACAGGGCTCAGGAGCGAGATCTTCATGTGCATTGGAGGCCTAAATAAGTGATTTGCATGGGGCATACTTGGATGCAAACATGGCGTTTGCCTCCTCCACCAAAAATACCCTATAGCAGGGTTCCCCCAGCTGTTGCAAAGCTACAACTCCCAGCATGCCTGGACAGTCAATGGTTGTCCAGCCATACTGGGAGTTGCTGTTTTGCAACAGCTGGAGGCTCTGTTTAGAAAACCGTAAACCGTGCCTAACAAGCCATTTTACATTTTTATGGGAGAAGGGGGGGGTAACTGTGTAAGGATCAGCTGAGAGGACTTGGGAGGTGTCTTACCTTCCTCCCGGCCCTCCGATCAGTGCTCCAGGCATTAAGCCAGCTTTGCCAGACTGAAGCAATGGAGCACTGATAACACTGATCAATGCTCTCCCTATGGGGACAAAAAAAAAAAAAAAAAAAAGTCAATAAATATGCATTAACCCCTTCCCTAATAAAAGTTTAAATCATATCCCTTTTCCCATTCTTCAATAGAAAAATGTAAAAAAACGTGTGGTATTGCTGCGTGCCTAAATTTCAGAAATATTTAAATATAAAGTTTATTAAACCGCAAGGTCAAAGGCACAAGCGTAAAAAAAATTCCAAAGTCCAGATATGCCTACTTTTTGTCACTTGATGTACCAGAAAAAAAGGTGCCATCAAAATAAAAATGGTCCCGATAAAAACTCCAGATGATGGTGCAAAAAATTGGCCCTCATACAACCCTCTATACGGAAAAATTAAAGGGGTCAAAACTTTTTTATATATATCAACTGGCTCCGGAAAGTTAAACAGATTTGTAAATTACTTCTATTAAAAAATCTTAATCCTTCCAATAGTTATTAGCTTCTGAAGTTGAGTTGTTGTTTTCTGTCTAACTGCTCTCTGATGACTCACGTCCCAGGAGCTGTGCAGTTCCTATGGGGATATTCTCCCATCATGCACAGCTCCCGGGATGTGACATCATCATTGAGCAGTTAGACAGAAAACTTCAGAAGCTAATAACTATTGGAAGGATTAAGATTTTTTAATAGAAGTAATTTACAAATCTGTTTAACTTTCCGGAGCCAGTTGATATATATAAAAAAAGGTTTTGCCTGGAATACCCCTTTACGTTATAGGGGTCAGAAGATGACAATTTTAAACATACAAATTTTGGTGGATGTAGTTATATTTTTTTTAAGTAGTGAAATAAAATAAAACCTGCATAAATTAGGTATCCTTGTAACCATATGGACCTACACAATAAAAATAGGGTGTCATTTGTACTGAAAAGTCAACTGCGTAGAATTGGAAGCCCCCAAAATGTACAAAATGGTGTGTTTTTTTTATTTTGCTACACAAATATTTGTTTTCTGGTTTCGCCATAGTTTTTGTGGTAAAATGATTAATGGTATTAAAAAGTTAAATTGTCCCAAAAAACAAGCCCTCATATGGGTCTGTAGGTGGAAAATTTAAAGTTTTATGATTTTTAGAAGGTGAGGAGAAAAAAAATAAGTGCAAAAAAATAAAAAATGGCCTGAGAGGGAAGGGGTTAACTACAACTCCCAACATATACAGACAGCCAAAGGACATGCTGAGAGTTGTAATTGTAAGCCTCCAGCTGTTGCTTAACTAGTTGTACTTGTGCTGCTGCCTCCTGCACCTCCCGCTGCTGCCTTCACCCTGATCTCGCCCTACCACAGTACACTGATGGGCACCCGCTCTCACCCTCCAAACTAGAGGCAGAGCTGGTTCTGTCATTGACACTGCCCAGCAGGAGCCCTGATTGGTCGACCGGTCCTGGCCATCTAATCAGGACGATCGTCGGGTGGCCCCAGTGCCACCTCACTTCTGGTAAAGGGCAATTGGTGCTGTCTTGGACACCACCAACCACCCTTAGGGTATGTTCATACTGTGGAGATTCTGTCGCCGCTGAAAATACTTTGGCAGCACTGCGCCTTCACCGTTGTCTGGAGACGCGGTGATCTCGAAACCGTACGTCGTAAATGTACCATTCTGTGTGCGAAGTTAACCTTCTAACATTTACAGCGCATGTCTTTAAGGGGTTAAAATAAAACATTAATAGTCCTTTACAGTGAGTGGCGTTAACCTAAAAAATCATATCACATCCCAAAAATTTTTTATAAAAAATGATTTAGTCACATATACGCAAAAGTGGTACAGATAAAAACTAAAGATCATGGTGCAAAAAATGAGCCCTCATACAGCCCCGTTTACGGAAAATTTTGAAACTTATAGAGGATCAGAAAACTTTCTTAACAAAATAAATGTATGTAAATTGTATTTAAGTGTCACAAAGATTAAAGGGGTACTCCGGCACTAAACATCTTATCCCCTATCAAAAGCATAGGGGATCACATGTTAGATCGCAGGGATCCCACCGCTGGGGACCTCCGCTATCTCTCCTGCAGTACTCCTGTTTTTCAGCTGCAGTGAGGATCGCTCTGTGGCTGATGACGGGTGGTGTAGGGGACTGAGTATCCCAAAGACTTGCATTGAGGGGGCGGGGCGTGATACTCCGTCCCTTGCACCGCCCGTCATAATTTTTCAGCTGCACAGAACGATCCTCGCTCTGTGCAGCTGAAAAACGGGGGTACTGCAGGAGAGATCGCGGGGGTCCCCAGCGCGGGGTCCCTGCGTCTGGAACATTGAGTTCCTGAACGCTGTGTGCGGGCTTCCGTGTTCACGACCGCCCCCTCATGATGTCACGACCTGCCCCCTCAATGAAAGGGCAGGCCGTGACGTCACATGACGGGGTGTGACATCACCAGGGGGGGCGGGTGTGAACACAGACATAGCCCGCACACAGCATTCAGGAACTCAATTCAGGAGAAACCCTTTAACTTATCCCCTATCCTTTTGATAGTGGATAAGATGTTTAGCGCGGGAATACCCCTATAAATATTTTATTTTTTAGTTTAACTCATGGATGGCATTGTGTCTTGGGGCTCTTTTGATCACTGAAAACAATCTTTGACACCTGTGATAATTTGCCAGGTGAGCCCAATTTAAGGAAGAACTACTAAAAGTGGGTGTTCCATATTATGAACCCTTTGGGGACGGAGGGTTTTTCCGTTTTTGCACTTTAGTTTTTCCTCCTTACCTTTTTAAAAATCACAACTCTTTAAATTTTGCACCTAAAAATCCATATGATGGCTTATTTTTTGCACCACCAATTCTACTTTGTAATTACATCAGTCATTTCACCCAAAACTCTATGGCTAAACGGGAAAAAAAATAATTGTGCTGCAAAATTGAAGAAAAACAAAACTTTATAACTTTTTGGGGCTTCCGTTTCTACACAGTAAATTTTTCGATACAATACAATTAAAATGATACGCTACTTATATAGGTTTGATTTTGTTGTATTTCTGAAAAAAATCATAACTACATGCAGGAAAATGTATACATTTAACCTCTTGGGGACGAAGGGCGTACAGGTACGCCCTTGCTCCCTGGTACTTAAGGACCAAGGGCGTACCTGTACGCCCGTGGGAATTTCAGTCGCGGGCGGGGACCGGACCAGGATGCCTGCTGAAATCATTCAGTAGGTATCCCGTTCAGATGCCTGGTGGTGGTGGTGGTGGGGGGGGGGGGGGTCAATTCAGATCGGCGACTTTCGGTGATTCTGGGCTGATTGGGTCTCTGATGACCCAATAGCCTGGAAAATAGGGATGAAGGGAGCTGTCAGAGACAGCTCCAACCATCCTGAAGGATGAGAGTGAGGTGGCAGGGTGCCACCTCCTCCTATGCCCTGCGATTGGCTGATCAGGACTGATGGACTGGATGTCGGGGCAGAGCAGGGGAAGATGGCGGCGGGGTGCGGCAGTTACCTCCGATCACGCGGGGACCAGGGATTGGCGGCAGGCAAGTGGTGCCGGGTGGTGTCAGATGCTGCAGTGAAGATCGCCGTAAAGTGATCTGCACTGCAGCTTCTAGGAGTTTCAAAACTACAACTCCCAGCATGCCCAGACAGCCTTTGGCTGTCTGGGCATGCTGGGAGTTGTAGTTTTGTAACATCTGGAGGGCCACAGTTTGGAGACCACTATGCACCACTATGTCTTTCCAGATGTTGCAAAACTACAACTCTCAGCATGCCCAGACAGTCCAGGCATGCTGGGAGTTGTAGTTCTGTAACATCTGGCCCTTAGGAGTTGTAGTTTTGCAACATCTGGAAGGGCACAGTTTGGAGACCGCTATACAATGGTGTCCAAACTGTAGCGCTTCAGATGTCATTTCAAAGCATGCCGAGACTGTCCAGGCATGCTGGGAATTGTAGTTCGGCAACATCTGGCCCTTCAGATGTTGCCGAACTACAGCTCCCTGCATGCTTGGGCAGTCTGGGCATGCTGGGAGTTGTAGTATTGCAACAACTGGCGGCACACTGGTTGGGAAACATTCTGTTTCCTAACTCAGTGTTTCCCAACCTGTGTGTCCCCTGCTGTTGCAAAAATATAACTCCCAGCATGCCCTGAAAGACCATGCATGCTGGGAGGTTTTGCAACAGCTGGAGGCTCACGGGTTGGGAAACACTGAGTTAGGAAACAGACAGTGGTGCGGAAACACTGTGGTAGTCTGTTACCAAACTCAGTGTTTCCCAGTCCCAACCAGTGTGCCTCCAGCTGTTGCATATCTACAACTCTGTCGGTGCATGCTGGGAGTTGTAGTTTTGACCCCCCCATGAATGTACAGGCTACATTCACATGGGCGGGGGTTTACAGCAAGTTTCCCGCTTCAAGTTTGAGATGCAGTAAATTTTCAGCTGCAGCAGGAAACACACTGTAACCCCCCCCCCCCCCCGTGAATGTACCCTAAAAACACTACACTTCACTAACCCTAAATAAAGAGTAAAACACTACATATACACTACACCCTTACACTGTGCCCCGCCCCCCAATAAAACAAAAAAAGTCTTGTGCCTCAGTTTTTCCAAAACTGAGCCTCCAGCAGTTGCAAAATAACAACTCCCAGTATTGTCAGACAGCCATTGACTGTCCAGGCATGTTGGGAGTTTTGCAACAGCAGGAGGCACCCTGTTTGGGGAAAACTGATGTATAGTATTTTTGGTGGAGGAGGCAAGTGTAACGCTTGCATCCGGGTACATCCCTATGAAAATCCCTAATTTAGGCCTCAAATGCGCATGGCGCTCTCTCACTTCAGAGCCCTGTCGTATTTCAAGGACACAGTTTATAGGGTCACACATGGGGTATCTCTCTACTCGGGAGAAATTGTGTTACAAATTTTTGGTGGCTTTTTCTCCTTTTACCCCTTATGAAAACGTAAAGTTGGGGTCTACATCAGCATGTTAGTGTAGTTTATTTTTTACACTAACATGCTGGTGTTGCCCCATACTTTTCATTTTCATAAGAGGTAAAAGGAAAAAAAGACCCCAAAATTTGTAACACACTTTCCCCCAAGTACTGAAATACCCCATATGTGGGCATAAAATGCTCTGCACGGCGCACAACAAGGCTCGGGAGGGAGAGCGCACTATGTACATTTGAAACCTAAACTGTTGATTTGCACAGGGGTGGCTAACAGCGGTTCTGACATAAATGCAGAAAAATAAACACCCACATGTGACCCCATTTTGGAAACTACCCCCCTCATGGAACCAGAATTTGCTTTCCAAAAGCCCAATGTCGCTCCTTCCCTTCTGAGCCCTCTAGTGCACCCGCAGATCACTTAACATTCACATATGAGGTATTTCATTACTCGAGAGAAATGGGGTTTTAAATTTTAGGGGGACATTTTCATCTATTACCCCTTTTGAAAATGAAAAATTTGGGGTAACATCAGCATTTTAGTGAAAAAAAAACATTTTCATTTTCACGTCCAACTTTATTGAAAATTTGTCAAACACCTGTAGGGTGTTAAAGGTGTACTCCGGTGCTTAGACATCTTATCCCCTATCCAAAGGATAGGGGATAAGATGCCTGACCGCAGGAGTCCCGCCGCTGGGGACCCCCCCCCGTAATCTTGCACGCGGCACCCCGTTTGTAATCAGTCCCCAGAGCGTGTTCGCTCCGGGTCTGATTACGGGCGACCACAGGGCGGGCGGCGTGTGACGTCACGCATGCGCCCCTGTGTGACGTCACGCTCCGCCCCTCAATGCAAGCCTATGGGAGGGGGCGTGACAGCTATCATGCCCCCTCCCATAGGCATGCATTGAGGGGCAGAGCGTGACGTCACACAGGTGCACAGGCATGACGTCACACACCTCCCGCCCTGTGGTCGCCCGTAATCAGTCCCGGAGCGGACACGCTCCGGGGACTGATTACAAACGGGGTGCCGCGTGCAATATCACGAGGGTCCCCAGTGGCGGGACTCCCGCTGTTAGGCATCTTATCCCCAACCTTTGGATAGGGGATAAGATGTCTAAGCACCAGAGTACCCCTTTAAGGCTCAGTGTACCACTTGTTACATTCCTTGAGGGGTGTAGTTTCTAAAATAGTATGCCATGTGGGGTGTTTTTGCTGTTCTGGCACCATAGGGGCTTCCTAAATGCGACATGCCCCCAAAAACCATTTCAGCAAAATTCACTCTCCAAAATACCATTGTCGCTCCTTCCCTTCTAAGCCCTCTAGTGCGCCCACAAAGCACTTTACATCCACATATGAGGTATTTCCTTACTCGAGAGAAATTGGGTTACAAATTTTGGGGGGCTTTTTCTCCTTTTACCCCTTGTAAAAATAAAACAAAATATGGGTCTACAAGAACATGTTAGTGTAAAAAATGCAGATTTAGATTTTTATCCTCCACTTTGCTGCTATTCTTGTAAAACACCTAAAGGGTTAACAAACTTTCTGAATGTCATTTTTAATACTTTGAGGGCTGCAGTTTCTATACTGGGGTCATTTATGGGGTTTTTCAACTTCAAATCAACTTCAAACTTAACTGGTCCCTGAAAAATGCAGATTTCGAAATTTCCGTGAAAATTTTGAAAATTGCTGCTATACTTTGAAGCCCTCTGATGTCTTCAAGTAAAAACATGTCAACTTTTTGATGTCAACATAAAGTAGACATATTGTATTTGTGAATCAATATATAATTTATTTGGAATATCCATTTCCCTTACAAGCAGAGAGTTTCAAAGTTAGTAAAATGCTAAATTTTTACAATTTTCATGAAATTTGGGGATTTTTCACTAAAAAAGGATGCAAATAACAAAAAAAAAAATTTTTACCACTATGTTAAAGTAGAATATGTCACGAAACATTCTTGGAATCTTAATGAAAGGTAAAAGCATCCCAGAGTTATTAATGCTTAAAGTGACAGTGGTCAGATTTGCAAAAAAGGGCTGCGTCCTTAAAGGAGTACTATGATAAGCAAATAAATATCACCATAGAATAGGGTTCGTAAATACCTTTTAAATAGAGGTGGTGATCTCCAGGATCGGTCCAGCGGTTCTCCAGCTACAGCCCCCGGTAATTTTGCATACTTCCGGGTACTGTACGTCTGAAACTGACGTCATAATTGACGTTACCCATCATTCCTAGCGCATATGATTCCGGTCACAATCCCTCCCTCAGTCTTTCTCCCCACCCCTAATATTATTCTTCACTGCCTCGTATTTGCCTCCCCCTGTCTCTAGCCACCACCCAGAGCCACTACGCCATCTCCTCCCCCCCCCCCTACATCCTCCAATCAAGCTGAGATCGCGCTGCATATTGGCGTAGGTTGCTTTGTGAATATAACAGATAGTTACGGCGGCGTAACTATCTGTTATATTACTGATGGAATAAGATCACATGTCCGGTCCTTGTATGCTGGCGAATGCGCATGCGCGCGACTCGCCGGATGATAGGAGGGAGGTTAGAGAGGCGTTTACTCAGCCCAGCGAATGCCGGCTGAGTAAGCGAACAGCTTTATGAATATTCAACTTGGGGCGTGACATGAACGCACTGTCTGGGGAGGGCTAACAGAGGGGAGGAACGGAGAAACGATGACGTTTCGTTGCAGACATGGCCGCTGACGCGCACATACTGATGAACGACAGTCATAATGCTGTGAGGGAGGCTGCACTTCCGGATTCGCTGTAAAACAACGATGCGTACACAGAAGGCAATGGAGGTAATTGGGAGTATTATATAACTTTGTAAATCAGAGCTAATGGCGTTAAAAAGATTTAGTTTAGAGTACTCCTTTAAGGTGAAAATGAGCTGCATCCTCAAGGGGTTAAAATTGTCATTTTCTGACCCCTATAACTTTTTTATTTTTCCCTGTATGGGGCGGTATGAGGGCAAAATTTTTTTGCGCCGTGATCTGAAGTTTTTAGAAGTACCATATTTGTGTTGATCAGACTTTTTGTTCACTTTTATTCATTATTTCATGATATAAAAAGTGACCAAAAATACGCTATTTTGGACTTTGGAGTTTTTTTTTTTGGGCGTACACCATTGACCGTGCGGTTTAATTAACGATATATTTTTATAATTCGGACATTTCTTCACGCGGTGATATCACATGTTTATTTTTATTTACACTGTTTTTTTTTTTAAATGGGACAAGGGGGTGATTCAAACTTTTATTAGGCAAGGGGTTAAATGATCTTTATTAACTTTTTTTTTCTGCAATGTTATAGCTCCCATAGGGCTATAACACTGCACACACATTGATCTTTTACATTGATCAATGGTTTCTCACAGGAAACCATTGATCAGTGATTCTGCTGCTTGACTGCTCATGCCTGGATCTCAGGCACTGAGCAGTCATTCGGCGATCGGACAGCGAGGAGGAAGGTAGGGGACCCTCCTGCTGTCCTACAGCTGTTCGGGATGCCGCGATTTCGCTGCGGCGATCCCGACCACCCCCCTGAGCTTACCGGCATTCGTTTACTTTCACTTTACTTTCGTCTAAAGGGTTAATAGCGCGGCACCGCGATCATTGCCGCGTGCTATTAGCCACGGGTCCTGGCCGTTGTTAGAGGCCGGGCCCGACCCGCTATGACACGGAGCCACGGCGTGGGCCCGTGTTATAGAAAGGGAGTGAGCAAAGGGCATACAGGCACGCCCTCTGTCAATAACAGGTTAAGCAGAGCACCATTTTCAAGCAATATGGGGAAGAAAAAGGATCTCTCTGCTGACGAAAAGAGTGAAATAGTTCAATGCCTTGGACGAGGTATGAAAGCATTAGATATTTCACGAAAACTTAAGCGTGATCATCGCACTATTAAGAGATTTGTGGCTGATTCAGAGCACAGATGGGTTAGTTCAGATAAAGGCACATTGAGGAAGATTTCTGCCAGATCCATGCATCGGATCAAGAGAGCAGCTGCTAAAATACCATTACATAGCAGCAAACAGATATTTGAAGCTGCTGGTGGCTCCAGAGTCTTGCAACTGTGCAAAAACCTTCTATTTGACCACCACTAACCACTGCTCACAAGCAGAAACAGCTGCATTGGGCAGAAAAATACATGAAGACTAATTTTCAAACAGTCCTGTTCACTGATGAGTGCTGTGCAACCCTGGATGGCTCGATGGTCCAGATGGATGGAGTAGAGCAGGGGTCCTCAAACTTTTTAAACGGGGGGCCAGTTCACGGTCCCTCAGACCGTTGGAGGGCCGGACTATAGATAACAAAACATGAATAAATTCCTATGCACACATATATCTTATTAGTGGACTACCACTTTAAGTACATAGCACAGTTCCCCCCACATTAGGTTGGCAGTATAGATCCCCCACATTAGGTTGTAGTTCCCCCACATTAGGGTTGGCAATACAGTTCCCCCACATTAGGGTTGGCAATACAGTTCCCCCCCCCCATTAGGTGCAGTACAATTCCCCCACATTAGGTTGGCAGTATAGTCCCCCACATTAGGTAGTAGTTCCCCTACATTAGGTTGTAGTTCCCCCCACATTAGGTGCAGTATAGTTCACCCACATTAGGTTGTAGTTCCCCCACATTAGGTGCAATATAGTCCCCTACATTAGGCTTGCAGTATGTTCCACCACATTAGGTGCAATATAGTCCCCCACATTAGGCTGGATGTATAGTTCCCCGACATTAGGTGCAGTATAGTTCCCCCACATTAGGTGCAGTATAGTCCCCCCACATTACGTTGGCAGTATGTTCCCCCACATTAGGTGCAGTATAGTTCCCCCACATTAGGTGCAGTATAGTTCCCCCACATTAGGTGCAATATAGTCCCCCACATTAGGTGCAGTATAGTTCTCCCCACATTAGGTGCAGTGTAGTTCTCCCCACATTAGGTGCAGTATAGTCCCCCACATTAGGTGCAGTATAGTTCTCCCCACATTAGGTGCAGTGTAGTTCTCCCCACATTAGGTGCAGTGTAGTTCTCCCCACATTAGGTGCAGTATAGTTCTCCCCACATTAGGTGCAGTATAGTTCCCCACATTAGGTGCAGTATAGTTCTCCCCACATTAGATGCAGTATAGTCCCCCACATTAGGTGCAATATAGTTCTCCCCACATTAGGTGCAGTATAGTTCTCCCCACATTAGGTGCAGTATAGTTCTCCCCACATTAAGTGCAGTATAGTTCTCCCCACATTAGGCTGGCAGTATAGTCCCCCAAATTACGTTGGCAGTATGTTCCCCCGCAGGCATACAGCCTCCAGCCATAAAGTATGGGTGGAGGCTGTATGCCTGTGTACTGCCCCATTTCAGTGTTCCAACCACCGCTCCGGCCATAGCAGGACCGGAGGATCGGTGGTCAGAACACCGAAGGGACGCGCCGCTGGTAAACACTTTCCTACTACCAGCGCGCGCGTCCTTGCTTCTACTCCTCTCCGCGCTCGGTTGCCATGGGCGCACGCATGCGATGTCAGTGACGTCGCTGCGTGCGCCTTCTCCCGGCGGTCCCCGCGTTTTTAAAGTAAACGCGGGCCGCAGGGACTTCACAGAGGCATCCTTGTGTTCCGAAAGCATCTTTCGGAACACAGGGATGTCCTAAGGCAAAAACACCCGGCGGGCCGGGTAAATGCGCTCCGCGGGCCGTAGTTTGAGGACCCCTGGAGTAGAGGATGGTTGGTGGACAACCACCCTGTTCCAACAAGGCTGCAATGTCAGCAAGGCGGTGGTGGAGTCATGTTTTGTGCCGGAATCATGGGAAGAGAGCTGGTCAGCCCCTTTAGGGTCCCCAAAGGTGTAAAGATGACCTCTGCAAAGTATGTGGAGTTTCTGACTGTCAACTTTCTTCCCTGGTACAAAAGGAAGAACTATGCTTTCCGTAATAAAATCATCTTAATGCATGACAATCTCATGCTGCAAAGAATACCTCTTCATCAATGGCTGCTATGGGGTTAAAAGGAGAGAAAGTCATGGTGTGGCCTACATCCTCCCCTGACCTCAATCCTTTTGAGAACCTTTGGAGCATCCTCAAGCAAAAGATCTATGAGGGTGGGAGGCAGTTTACATCCAAACAGCAGCTCTGGGAGGCTATTCTTACATCATGCAAACAAATTCAAGCAGAAACTGTCCAAAAACCCCAAGTTCAATGGATGCAAGACTTGTGAAGCTGTTATCAAATAAGGGGTCCTATGTTAAAATGTAACGTGACCTGTTAAAATGTTTAAAAAGTTAAAATGTTGTTAAAAGTTTGATTGAAATAGCTTTTGATTTCAGTAAATATGCTGCAAACACAACAAATGACAACCTATAAAGTGTTTGAAACTTATTGGCCCAGATGTATCAAACTGTGTGAGAAAAAAGTGGAGATACTTTCCCATAGCAACCAATCACAGTTCAGCTTTCACTTTACCAGAGCACGTTAGCTGAGCTGTGATTGGTTTCTGTGGGGGGGGGGGGCGAAATCACTCCACTTTTTCTCTCACACAGTTTGATAAATCTGGGTCACTGTGCGTAATAATTTGGATCAGTCCAGTGGAAGTTTTTTTTATGTAAAAAAAAATACTATTATCATTAGGAGGTTTGTTTAATAAAATTTGAATTGTACTCTTAATAGTTGATAACATGAGAAATATGTTTGACTGTTATTAACATCAATTATTTAGGTAAATGAGAAAAATATAATTTGCATAATAATTGTGGAATAGTGTGTAATCAGGCTAAAGAAATCTAGGTGACACATGCACTTTGTATTTTGCTTCATTATTTACAGTGCTGTCCAATGTACATCTTGCTAGACGGAATCCTTGAAAAGCAGTTTGAGGGTGTATACTGCTGTGCAAGATTGTTCATTTTGAAGCCCAGATCCTGGATCTAAACGAGCATATGACAAGATTGTCTTTTATTTAAATGAACCAGCAGTCTTCAGGACAGAGTTAGGGATCAGGGCTGGACTCGCCTACCAGGAAAATTCCTGGTGGGCCGTCCACCTAGAGGGATAGTGGTGGCCAACGGCGGTAGCTACAGGGCTTGCGGCCTCAACAAGACTTCCACTTCAATTCTATTTGCATCCTTAGGACACACATAGTACACAGGCTGTAGCCTTCAACTCTATCACACAGCATAGGTCTGTGCCGGAGGCCTATATGACAGCACTGATGACGCCAGAAGTCTGATGCAGGTGGCATGATGCAATCAGTTCATGGCACCCTCTGTGTCGGACCTCTGACACGCTCCCGCTATCACAGACCACCCTGTTCTGTGTATTACGCATCTCGTAAAGATGTTTGTATATGTAGACCATGGAAAAAAATAGCTAAGCTGAAGATGAGGTAAGATGTAGTCTGCTGATGACCCGGAATATGGAGCTCCTGTGGAGAGCCGCGAGTACTCGAGTGGAACGCATGCGCAAGAGACTGGACAGGCCCGGGACTATGATAGTTCCTATGGGCTGAGTGCATGCGTGTTTGGGATATGGTAGATAGATTTGCAGAATCAAAATATGAATGGATGATAAATAGTAAATATGGGGAAGGAACATATGATGAAGAATGAGTACATAAAATCCAGTATGCATAGATGACTTATAGTTGTATAAATGATAAAATAAGGATGCAATTGAATAAAGTTGATAGGAAGGAGAGAATTATGATAAGTACACAAATGGAGGGATGGACGGGAGATATGCTTGAAAGATGGTACACAGATTGTAGTGGTAGCTACATGTTCAAGACATTTATTGATCCCAGAGGGATACAAGGTATTTACATATCCAATATGATTCCCACCTGCATAATCTTTCACCACAGTGTGTCTCCAGTTGTTTCCCCACTACAACTCCCAGCATGCCCTGACAGCCAATAGATGTCAGGGCAAGCTGGGAGTTGTAGTGGTAAAAAAGCTGGAGGTACACTGTATAGGTGAACTAAGGGCGGAAGTCTGCCCCCTGCAGGAATCAGTGACGTCGTGCCTGCTGGGGAAGTCTGCCTGGTAAGTGAGCACACTACCAGGCAGACAAAAAGGCATTTTTAATATAGTAAAGAAAAATTACGCATCAATAACTCTGAGATGCTTTTACTTATAAATTTGATTCCGAGATTGTTTTTTATTTTTTTTTTTTCATCACATATTCTACTTTACGTTAGTGGTAAATTTTCATTGATACTTGCATACTTTTTGGGGGACGAAGTCCAAAATTTAAGGAAAAATTTGAAATTGTAGCATTTTTGTAACTTTGAAGCACTCTGCTTGTAGGGACATGTCAAATGACATATTGATTCACATATACAATATGTCTACTTTATGTCTGCATCATAAAGTTGACATGTTTTTACTTTTTTTGAAGACATCAGAGGGCTTCAAAGTATAGCAGCAATATTCCACGAAAATGTTAAAATCAGAATTTTTCAGGGAACAGTTAAGTTTTGAAGTGAATATGAGGTTCTTTATGTTGGAAATCCCCTATAATTGACCCCATTATGAAAACTGCACCCCTCAAAGTATTCAAAATGACATTCAAAAAGTTTGTTAACCCTTTAGGTGTTTCACAGGAATAGCAGCAAAATGGTGGAGAAAAATCAAAATCTAAATTTTTTACACTAACATGTTATTGTAGCCCCATTGTTTTCCCCATTTTTACAATGGGTAAAAGGTAAAAAGGCCACCCAAAACTTTTAATTCATTTTCTCTCGAGTAAGGAAATACCTCATATGTGGATATAAAGTGCTCTGTGGGTGCAACAGAGGGCTCAGAAGGGAATGAGCGACAATGGCATTTTGGAGAGCAAAATTTGCTGAAATGGTTTTGGGGGGTTTTGTCGCAGTAAAAAACAAAAAAATGCTGGTGCTACCCCAAATTTTTTCATTTTTGCAAGGGGTAATAGGAGAAAAAGCCCCCAAAAATGTGTAACCTCATTTCTTCTGAGTATGGAAATACCTCTTATGTGGATATAAAGTGCTCTGCGGGCAAACTACAATGCTCAGAAGAGAAGGAGCGCCATTGGGCTTTAGGAGAGAGAATTTGGCTGGAATTGAAGTCGGGGGCCATGTGTGTTTACAATGCCCCCATGGTGCCAGAACAGTTGACCCCCCCCCCCCTGTGACCCCATTTTGGAACCTACACCTCTCACGGAATGTAATAAGGGGTACAGTGACCATTTACACCACACTGGCGGTTGACAGATCTTTGGAACAGTGGGCTGCACAAATGAAAACTAAAATTTTTCATTTTTACAGACAACTGTTCAAAAAATCAGACATCTGTGGGGTGTAAATGCTCACTGTACCCCTTGTTACATTCCGTAAAGGGTGTAGTTTCCAACATGGGATCACATGTGGGGGGGGGGGGGCACTGTTCTGGCACCATGGCGGCTTTGTAAATGCGTATGGCCTTCAATTCCAGCTTAATTGTCTCTCCAAACGCCCAGTGGCGCTCCTTATTTTATGAGCCCTGTAGTGTGCCCACAGAGCACTTTACATCCACATATGGGGTATTTCCTTGGTGTTACTAATTTTGGGAGTCTTTTTTCCTATTACCCCTTGTGAAAATGAAAAATTTGGGGTAACATCAGCATTCAGGGGAAATTTTTTATTTTTTTTATTTTCATGTCCAAATTTAACAAAAATTCATCAAAGACCTGGGGGGTGTTAAGGCTCACTGTTACATTCCTTGAGGGGTCTAGTTTCCAAAATGGGGTCACACATGGATGTTTTTTTTCCCTTCATGTCAGAACCTCTGTGCAAATGTACATAGCGCTTTCTCACTCCTGAGCCCTGTTGTGCATCCGCAGGGCATTTTACGTCTACATATGGGATATTTCCGTACTTGGAAGAAATTGCGTTACAAATTTTGGAGGGTCTTTTTTTTCCTTTTACCTCCAGCATGTTAGTGTAAAATGTTCTATTTTTTTACACTAACATGCTGGTGTAGCCCCTAAATTTTCCTTTCATACGGGGTAAAAGGATAAAAGTCCCCCCAAAATTTTTTATGCAAAGTGAGAGAGCGCCATGAGCATTTGAGGCCTAAATTAGGGGCGGACCCAGATACAAGGATGGCGCTTGTCTCCACCAAAACCCTACGGCAGTGTTTCCCAAACAGGGTGCCTCCAGCTGTTGCAAAACTCCCAGCCTGCCAGGACAGTCAATGGCTGTCCGGCAATACTGGGAGTTGTTTTGCAACAGCTGGAGGCTCCATTTAGGTAACACTGCCGTATGGGACGTTTTTTATTGGGGGGGGGACACGTGTAAGGGGTTGTATGTAGTGTTTTACTTTTTATTTTGTGTTAGTGTAGTGTAGTATTTTTAGGGTACATTCACACCGGCGGAGGTTCACGGTGAGTTTTCCGCTGGGAGTTTGAGCTGTGCCGAAAAATTACCGTATATACTCGAGTATAAGCCGAGTTTTTCAGCACGATTTTTCGTGCTGAAAACACCCCCCTCGGCTTATACGCGAGTGAACTCCCCCACCCGCAGTGGTCTTCAACCTGCGGACCTCCAGAGGTTTAAAAACTACAACTCCCAGCAAGCCCGGCCAGCCATCGGCTGTCCGGGCTTGCTGGGAGTTGTAGTTTTGAAACCTCCGGAGGTCCGCAGGTTGAAGACCACTGCGGCCTTCGACATCATCCAGCCCCCTCTCACCCCCCTTTAGTTCTGACTACTCACCTCCGCTCGGCGCTGGTCCGGTGCTGCAGGGCTGTCCGGTGAGGAGGTGGTCCGGTGGGATAGTGGTTCCGGGCTGCTATCTTCACCGGGGAGGCCTCTTCTAAGCGCTTCGGGCCCGGCCTCAGAATAGTCACGTTGCCTTGACAACGACGCAGAGGTGCGTTCATTGCCAACGCACTTCTGCGTCATTGTCAAGGCAACGCCTCTATTTCGGGCCGGAAGCGTGGAGAAGAGGCGCCACCGGTGAAGATAGCAGCCCGGAACCACTATCCCACCGGACCACCTCCTCACCGGACAGCCCTGCAGGACCGGACCAGCGCCGAGCGGAGGTGAGTACTCAGAACTAAAGGGGGTGAGAGGGGGCTGGATGATGTCGAAGGCCGCAGTGGTCTTCAACCTGCGGACCTCCGGAGGTTTCAAAACTACAACTCCCAGCAAGCCCGGACAGCCGATGGCTGCCCGGGCTTGCTGGGAGTTGTAGTTTTGAAACCTCTGGAGGTCCGCAGGTTGAAGACCACTGAGGGCGAATGATGACAAGGGGATGATGAAGGGGGGATGTGTGGGATGATAAGGGGATGATGAAGGGGGGATGTGTGGGATGATAAGGGGATGATGAAGGGGGGATGTGCGGGATGATAAGGGGATGATGAAGGGGGGATGTGCGGGATGATAAGGGGATGATGAAGGGGGGATGTGCGGGATGATAAGGGGATGATGAAGGGGGGATGTGCGGGATGATAAGGGGATGATGAAGGGGGGATGTGCAGGATGATAAGGGGATGATGAAGGGGGGATGTGTGGGATGATAAGGGGATGATGAAGGGGGGATGTGTGGGATGATAAGGGGATGATGAAGGGGGGATGTGTGGGATGATGACAAGGGGATGATGATGAGGATGTTAATGACGGGGGTCTGGATGATGACAGGGGGGGATGATGTATTTCCCACCCTAGGCTTATACTCGAGTCAATAACTTTTCCTGGGATTTTGGGTTGAAATTAGGGGTCTCGGCTTATACTCGGGTCGGCTTCTACTCGAGTATATACGGTAGCAGCAGCTCAAACTTGTGGAAGGAAACCCACTGTAAACCCCTGCCCGTGTAAATGTACCCTGTGCATTTACATAGTGGGGGGGGGGTGCACAAACCTTTAGCTGTTGCAAAACTACAACTCCCAGAATGCACTGACAGACCATACATTCTGGGAGTTGTAGTTTTGCAACAGCTGTAGGCGCACAGGTGGGGAACCACTGAGTTAGGAAACAGACTCTAGCTCGGTGATTCCAACCCGTTTCCCTCTAGCTGTTGCAAAACTACAACTCCCAGCATGTACGGACTGTCAGTGGATTCTGAGAGTTGTAGTTTTGCAACAGCTGGAGGCACACGGGTTGGAATAACTGAGTTAGGAAACAGACTCTAGCTTATTGTTTCCCAACCAGTGTGCCTACAGCTGTTGCAAAACTACAACTCCCAGCATGCACTGAAAGCGAAAGGCATTCTAGGAGTTGTAGTTATGCATCAACTTTGGAAGAACAGTTTGGAGACTGCTAAGTAGTGGTCTCTAAACTGTAGCCCTCCAGATGTTGCAAAACTACAACTCCAAGCATGCCCAGACTGTCCATGCATGCTGGGAGTTGTAGTTCTGTAACATCTGAAGGGCCAGATATTGCAGAAGTATACCGCTCAGCATGCCTGGACCTTCTGGGCATGCTGGGAATTGTAGTTTTGCAACATCTGGAGGACCACAGTTTGGAGACCACTACACAGTGGTCTCCAAATTGTGGCCCTCCAGATGTTGAAATACTTACCAGCGATCTTCACTGCAGCCTCCTCCATCCCCGCACTTTCCGGCCTGCCTCCTCTGCCACCGCTCCGGTAAGCCGGCTGTAATCCCCCTTCCCGCTCTGCCCAGACTTCAATCTGTGGGCAGAGCAGAGGAAAATTAACTGACCGACCAATGGCAGGGGATAGGAGGAGGTGGCACCCCTGCATGGTCGGAGCTGTCTCTGAAAGCTCCGATTACTCTTATTTTCCGGGCGATCGGTTCCCCAGTGACCCAGAATCGCTGAAATTCAGTCCTGGTACTTAAGACCCCCCATGTAGGTGATCGTCAAAAATCGCCAGTCAGTTCAGACAGGTTAAGGATGGGATTGTCAAGGATGCCTTAATGTGCGGCCTTAAACTGAGTGACTACCGCTGTACTATATTGCCGAGTGTCGACGTAAGCAAATTCACACAAGACCAGGTTGGTATGAATTCCCTCCTCAGTATTGACTCCAGGGCGTTCTGTTTATTATCCGGAAATCATATTAGTTTTTACAATCTGACAAAAAAGGGGAGGGTAAAGGGTAAAACTATGCATTGTTCTATATGCTGATTGGTCATTTGAGCGTGGCGTAGCATAAGTCATTTATGTTGCAACGTCTCTATCTTGAGATTTCTCCATTCTTCCACAAAGCCCAATGTTTAGACTTCTTGTATCCATAGACTCCATCTCAAGGTTCTAGTCTTAATTACGGGCAAAGAGCAGCTGAAATGTTTTGAATTAAGGAAAGCAAAGTTCTTCTGCAATATTTAGCAATAGCATATAGCATTTTAGCAAAGGCATATGAGTATAGCTAAAGCGATCAATATATCAGAATATTATAGACCCAACAGGATTATGCTTCAGAATGTTCCAATGGGTATTGATGATTCGTCTAATGGTCTTATATCCTGCTGCGTAATCCGTTATAAAGTTGAACTTGAAATCAATTGAATCCTTATTGCTAGCGTTAGGATTGCACGTAGTGCGCAACTTCAGTGCTTTTTTTTTTGTAGGCTGTCTTGAAAATAGTTTTCGGATACCCTTTCTCCTGTAGTCTTTTTGTGATGATCTTACTCTGTGTTTTGAAGTCTTAGATCTTAGTACAATTGCGTCTGACTCTGTGAAATTGACCATAAGATACACTTTTCTTCCACTTTTGAAAGTAACAGCTCTTAAAGTCAAGCAGGCTATTACAATCCACTGCCTTGAAATAGGTCTTATTGATTATAGTAGAACCATCAGAAGTAAGTTCAAGATCCAGGTACTCAATTCTGTCACTCGCACATTTACCTGAGAGTTTGAGATTGCGATCATTGGTGTTTAGATGGTCTGTAAAGTTAATGAACTCCTCCTCTGTTCCGTCCCAGATGAACAATAAATCATCAATGTATCTTTTATAAAAGATGATACATTGACTCCAGGGGTGTTGTTTGTAGAGATATTCGCTCTCGAAATCTCCCATATACAGATTGGCGAAAGATCGTGCAAACCGCGGTGGTATCTGTGGTCTGTAGAAAAATTATTTGTTCAAAACAAAAATAGTTGTGGGACAGGATTAAGGTGATGCTATCAATGATAAAGGCCTCTGCTTAGAGCACATGGAAGCATCTAGTTCGGTCTCCAGGACAGTGGTTTTAGTAGTTTAATGTGTTGGTGTGTCCTTGAGGAATGATGGAAGTATCACCAATTATTTACCCTATAACCCATGACTGCACCCCAGGAGAGGACCTCCCACCATAGGACAGGAAACCTGGATATAAAAATGGACCTCCTTCCTCTCCACCCTCAGTTCAGGTTTCCTGTCCTACGGATAGGAGGCCTGGAAGTTCTTCTCTGACCTCTTTCCTTAGTTTAGCTCCGGGGCCTCCATTGCCGATGGTTGTGAGGGGCAACCCGGCTGGTGTAAGTCCTCACGGGAGCCGCCGGCATGTCTGCTGTGGGGTTGTGCAGTGTGCGGCTCGGGGTTCGGCAGTGTTCCCTTTAGGGGGGCACTGTGGAGTCTGCTGGTCGGTTGGCCAGTGCTCCCATCTCTGTGCGTCCTCCGGTGTGTGTGCGCGTGCATGTGACTGGAGACGCGGCGCAGTGATGACGTCCGGTCCAGCAACCCTGGGAGACGTGCCACTTCCAAGGGACGCACAGGCTGCATGCGCGCAAAGATTTAAAAGAGACGCGGATTCCGGAGTCAGTCCAAACCGAGGACCTTCTCCAGCTTGCCTGAGACTGGGAAAGAAGGTGGATGTGCCAAATCCAGGAGCTCCAGCCCGGTATTACAGCTTCCTTGGGTGAGACCTTTCCATTTTTTCATTGTCTATGGTCTAATTGGGGTTATCATGTGCTTTATTGTAGGCAGATAAAAGCTCAGCTGAGGCCCCTAGGAAAGCGTCATCTATAGCGCATAATATAGAATATGCACAATGTAGAGGTCCACTAGACCCCTCATATAAGAGAGCCATCTGTCTGTCCTGTGTAGATGCACTAGTTGCTCAGAAATCCTCCTCCTTAGCATTAACCATGAAAAAAAGTATTAAGGATGAGCTCAAAAAATCTCTACAGAACTTAGGTCTTGCAAGGGATAAGAATGTGGCTGTACTCCTTGCCCCATTATCCCAATCCCCCCACATGAGTCCAATATAGGAGAAGAGGGGGAAGTCTTATCTTCTGACGAAGAAATAGAAGATTCGGGTACTATATCTTGGATTACCCATGAGGATACGGAACAACTTATTAAGGCCATCCATATTACTATGAATGTGGAAGAAAGTAAAGAGCCTTTATCAGCTGAGGATGTGCTCTATGAGCGTCTAGGTCCTAAGGATAGACGCACTTTCAGCCTCCATAATAAAGTCAAAGCCCTTATTGATAAGGAATTGAGTCAGCTGGTCAAGAATTCCTACCTTACTAAACACTTTAAGAGAAAGTATCAGTTTGAGGAAGAAATCACAAAAAATTGGGATAGAGCCCCCTTTCACCTGTGGTGAAGATTTCTAAAAAAAAAAAAAATTGCTCTGCCCTTTGAAGATCTTGGCTCTCTCTCTGACCCCATGGATATAAAGGCTGACTTATATAATAAGAAAACCTGGGAAGTAGCAGCAGGTTGTCTTAGAGCCTCATGTAGAGAGTAAAACCCTAGACAGGAAATTTTTGATTCCTTTCCTGTAATTTTCGAGGCTGCTGACTTTCTAGCAGATTCAGCTGTGGATCTTGTTAGATCCTCTGCTAGCTCTGCAGCATTATCAAACTCAGCCAGGAGAGCCATCTGGCTTAGATCTTGGAAAGGGGACGTCACATCTAAATCAAAACTCTGTGCTATACCTTGTGCAGGTGACCTTCTCTTCGTGCCTCTGTTAGACGACATCCTCCTTATGGCCTCTGATAAGAAGAAAGGGTTTCCTGTTCCCCCTAGACAGTCTGACTCATCCTTTAGGGGCAGGGGTAGAGGTAGGCGTTCCTTTCAAGGGAACCAAAATAAAAAATTTAAGGTGTCAGGGAGGGCTAGGGGATTCCTTATTAATCCCAACAGAGACTCCCGTCCCAAAGATTCCCAACAATGACACCTTCACTCCAGTAGGGGGAAGCCTGTCTGGATTTGCGGAAGCTTGGGGGGACCATTTCCTCAAGCCCCTGGGTCCTAAATACCATCTCCTCGGGACTCCTCCTGGAGTTCAATACCATTCCCCCGGACAGGTATCTCCCTACTGGAGTGATGACCGATACACAAAAACAATCGGCAATGTGTCTAGAGGTCAAGTCCCTCCTGCAAAAGAGGGTTCTTGTCCCAGTTCCCCTATCAGAAAAAAGCAGGGATTCTATTCCCACCTTTTTCTAGTAAAAAGAAACCCTCAGGGGGATTCAGGGTAATCATCAATCTCAAAGCCCTGAACAATTTCCTATCCTACAAAAAATTCCACATGGAATGAATCAAGTCAACAAACAGTCTTCTATTCCCAAACTGTGTGATGGTTTAAATCGATTTGGAGGATACCTACTATCACATCCCAATTCATTCCTCCTAACAAAAGTTCCTCAGAGTAGCGGTATTCTTAGAAGGGAAATGGGTCCACGTTCAATATACAGCTTTACCTTTCGGGGTATCTCAAGCACCCAGATTGTTTACAAAAGTAATGGCAGAGATAGTTGCCTTTATCAGAACAAAGGACATTCTTATAGTCCCATATCTGGACGACTTCCTTATTGTAGAAAGTTCAGAAGATCTGCTTATCCAACAGATACATGTTGTCAGTTCAATCCTCAAATTCTTAGGTTGGAACCTGAACCTAAAAGAAATCCTGTCTTGTTCCCTCCAGGACCTGTCAGTTTTTGGGGATATCTGTGAACTCAACTTCTCAGATACCAAACCTGCATCCAGCGAAACAACGATCACTTCAAGGGAAGATACTAAATCTATTTCTATCCCACACTCCTTCTTTCAGAGAAGCCATGTCGGTCCTAGGTCTCATGACAGCAGCAATTCCGGCAGTAAGGTGGGCCCAGTTCAGGTCAAGAGAGCTTTAGTTAGACATCCTTTCCCAGTGGAATGGGGAAATATCTTCCCTGAACCAAAGCGAGACTCTCCCTCAGGTGGTGGTTGGTTTCGAAAAATCTATCCAAAGGAGTTCCCTGGTTTCCCACCTCACTAGTAAGGATCACAACAGACGCCAGTCCTTGGGGCTGGGGAGCTCATGTGGGTCTCAGTCTGCTTCAGGGGGAGTGGGATCCACATCTAGCTCCTTCCTCTTCAAATTACAAGGTGCTCTCAGCAGTCTATCAGGCACTTCTGCCTGTCTCATCAAGTGAAAGAGAGGGATGTCTTAATCTCTCTACAGACAACACAACCACAGTAGCATACCTCAACAAGCAGGGGGGAACAAGATCCAAACAACTTATGGACCTGACATGTCAAATTTTTCTTTGGGCAGACCCCCATCTGTTATCTATAAGGGCAGTACACTTGAAGGGCAAAGAGAATACCATAGCAGACTTTCTCAGCAAAAGCAAGATTAGCCAGTCAGAGTGGTCACTAAATCCAGAAGTCTTCAGTATGAGAAGTCACAGATTTGGAGTCTTCTCAGTAGATCTATTTGCTTCAAAACTAAACAAAGCTTCCCAAGTTCTACTCTCTCTAAATCCTCTGGATCATCCATCTGCAGTGGACGCTTTCTCACAGTCGTGGACAAGGGGAGTAGGGTACGCTTTTCTCCCCTTCCGCTTAATCCCAGCAGTCCTAAGGAAAATTCAACAGGACCACGCTCAAGTCTTGCTCTTTGCTCCCTTCTGGCCCTTGGTTTACCCTTCTGAGGTCTCTGTCACTCTGCCAACCGTGGGTTCTTCCAGACAGGAAAGATCTCCTCTCGCAGGGCCCAGTTCTACATCCTTCATCCCCTCATCTGCATCTCACGGCCTGGATGCTGAAAGGCTATTCCTTAAAAGAAGAGGCTTCACTGATAATTAGTACCTTACTTGCAAGCAGGTAGGAAGTAACCTCAAAATCTACTTTAGAACTTGGAAAGCTTTTCTTAATTTTGCAGGTGATGGAGTAGATTCCTTAGGGAAACCTAGTATCCCTGTTATCCTCAGTTTTCTACAGAAAGGGCTAGTTAGGTCTTAGTCCCAATACTCTCAAGGTTCAGGTCTCTGCTCTAAGTTCCTTCCTAAATTCTAAGTTAGCTGACCAGCCTCTTATTAAAAGGTTTCTGGTAGGGGCTTCCAGACTCCAACCTTCAACTAGGTCCTTAGTTTCTCCATGGGATCTCACTTTAGTTCTAGACACCCTCATGACTCCTTCTTTTGAGCCTCTAGATTCTGTTTCCATAAAAATGTTTACAATTAAATTAGCTTTTCTCTTGGCTGTCACCACAGCAAGAAGGGTGGGAGAATTACATGCCCTTTCGGCTTTTTCCCCTTATACCAAGATTCTAGATGATAGGGTTGTAATGAAAACATTACCACACTTCTTGCATAAAGTTGTGTCTGATTTTCACCAAAATCAAGACATTATTCTCCCTTCCTTCTGTAATAATCCTTCTAATGATAAAGAAAAAAGTTTTCATAATCTAGATGTAAGAAGGTGTTTAATTACTTATATTGATTCTGAAAACCTTCTCTTACAGTTTTCTGGCCCTAATAGGGGTAAAGCTGCCTCTAGATCCATTATTAGTAGGTGGATTAAACTTGCCACTAGCATGGCTTATGAGTCAGGACCCCCCTTCTTTCTTTAAAGCTCATTTCACTAATTGCAGCATCTTGGGTGGAAAAAGCGGAAGCTTCTATAGACCAAATTTGTAGGGCAGCCACCTGGTCATCTAGCCATACTTTTTCTGAGGCACTACAGGTTGCACCTAGAACCAGTTGCCGATCTAAGTTTCGGTCGCAAGGTTCTTCAGGCTGCTGTCACAGATTTGGAGTCTTCTCAGTAGATCTATTTGCTTCAAAACTAAACAAAAAGCTTCCCAAGTTCTACTCTCTAAATCCTCTGGATCATCAATCTGCAGTGGATGCTTTCTCACAGTTGTGGACAAGGGGAGTAGGGTATGCTTTTCTCCCCTTCCGCTTAATCCCAGCAGTCCTAAGGAAAATTCAACAGGACCACGCTCAAGTCTTGCTCTTTGCTCCCTTCTGGCTCCGGAGACCTTGGTTTAAAGACCAAGGTTATTTCTATTCTAGTCTCCAGGGGTGCTGTCATGGGTTATAGGGTAAAGATGGATTATTTACCGGTAATCTGTTTTTCTAGAACCCATGACAGCACCCCTCTGATATCGCTTCCCTTTTCATTTTGTACGTTTTGTATTTTTTCTGTGCATGTTGTTCTACCTCTTGCTCCGTAGGAGTACTTTATAATTGAACTGAGGGTGAAGAGGAAGGAGGTCCATTTTTATATCCAGGTTTCCTGTCCTACGGTGGGAGGTCCTATCCAGAGGTGCTGTCATGGGTTCTCGAAAAACAGATTACTGGTAAGTAATCCATCTTTCTGTAGGAGTATATCTACGTAATTAGATAAATTGCTCGTAATAGAGTTAACTCCAGAGATGATCTGATGTCCTGGAGGATTAAGGGGATCCTTATGTATCTTGGGTAGATGGCAAAACACTGGTGTTCTTGGGTTGCATACTTTCATGAAATCCCTTTCTTTTTATTTGAGGACTCCTATCTTGTATGCATTATCAATCAATGTGTTACACTCTCGCAAAAGATCATTGGTGGGATCAGTTGGTAATTCTTTATAGTAATCAGGATCAGATATGATTTTAAATGCCTCTGTTAGATATGTGAAGCGGTCTTCGATGACCATCCCACTGCTCTTATCAGCACTGCGAATGGCAATATTTCTATTCTCGGTCAACTCCTTCATGGCTCTTTCTTGAGTCTTGGTAAGGTTATGCTTGAACTTACATTTGTTGTTGATAGTGCGGAATTCTTCGGCTACTAGGGCGTAAAATGTTTCAATGAACTCTCCTTTGTGATGAGTGGGGTAGAAAGTGGATTTGGGTTTTAAACAACTGCAAACAGCTATAAGCATCTAAGGGGACATGGAAATGCTCCCTTGTGGGCTAGTGGGGTGGATAAGCCCCCAGAAGCGCGATCCTGGAGGGGATCTTTTTGTGATCCACTATAGGGGTAGCCGTAAAGCTTATGTCTGCTTCCCTGGTGTCCGTGGCTCTGTCATTGGTAGATCAATCAATGGTCTCATCAATGCATCGCAGAGCACACGGATCAATGGAGTTCAATAGAACTCTATTGATCTGTATGAGGAATCTAATCATTCCTCTAAAAAGTCCCCTAAGGGACTAAATAGTGTAAAAAAAAAAAAAAGAAAAAGTTTTTTAAATAAAAGTTTAAAAGACCCCTTTCCATATTAAAAGTTCAAATCACCCCCTTTTTTCTATATAAAAACATGTAAACTTAAAAATAAACATGTAAAAAAAAAAAAAAAAAAAACACAGAATTGCAATTTTTATAATAACCCAGAAAAAAGTTAAAAGCGATTAAAAATTCAGATAAATACCAAAATAGTACCGATACAAAAACAGATTATGGCACAAGAAATGAGTCCTCATACAGCCTCGTATGCAAATTTTTTTTTTTTTTTTTTTTTTAACTACAGGGGTCAGAAAATGGCAATTAAAAAAAATTTTTGAAAAAGTTTCATTTTCTTTAACCCCTTAAGGACATAGCGTTTTTCCGTTTTTGCACTTTCTTTTTTTTTCTCCTTTTTAAAAAGGGTTACATTTGTAACTACCTTTAGTGCAGAATATCATGAAATTACTAAAATTGTAAAAAAGGTATTTACCCATCCTGTCACAGGGCCCTATACTGGCCAAGTTCACAAGAGGCGGTAGTAGATTTTCCTCAAGACGTGCTCCCACCTTGGGTAACATGTTGTCTCCCAGCATCTTTTCCACTAACAGCGAGTAACTAGTCCCATCTGGTAGCAGGTTAAAGGGTTTTACAGATGTATACTGCCTCGCTGTGTGGTGTGTAAACATGCACAAGTTACAAAGGAGTTTGTTAATTACACTACTTATCACACTTTCCCTAATCACACTGTTACAAAATGGCATTTTTTCTTCGATTTTGTCGCGCAATTATTTTTTTCTCCATTTCGCAGTGGAATTTTGGGTAAAATGACTGTCACTACAAAGTAGAATTGGTGGCACAAAAAAGAAGCCATAATATGGATTTTTAGGTGGAAAATTGAAAGGGTTATCCCTTTCAATTTTCCACCTAAAAATCCATATTATGGCTTCTTTTTTGTGCCACCAATTCTACTTTGTAGTGACATTAGTCATTTTACCCAAAATTCCACTGCGAAATGGAGAAAAAAATAATTGCGCGACAAAATCGAAGAAAAAATGCCATTTTGTAACACTTGGGGGCTTCCGTTTCTACGCAGTGAATTTTTTGGTAAAAATGACACCTTATCTATATTCTGTAGGTCCATATGGTTAAAATGGTACCCTACTTATATAGGTTTGATGTAGTTGTACTTCTGGGAAAAAATCATAACTACATGCAGGAAAATGTATACGTTTAAAAATTACCTCTATAACTTTTTTCTGCATATGGGGATGCATGAAGGCTAATTTTTTTCGACGTGATCTGACGTTTTTATCGGTTGTTTGTTTTGTTTTGATCCGACTTTTTAATAACTTTTTATTAATTTTTATGGTATAAAAAGTGACCAGAAATACGCTATTTTGAACTTTGTTTTTTTTTTACGTGTACGCCATTGACTGTGCAGTTTAATTAACGATACATTTTTATAGTTTGGACATTTACGCACACGGAAATACCACATATGTTTTATAGGGGGCAGGGATGGTCAGCTCTCAGGAGTCCCAGCACGGCTGTGTACTCCAATATAAGGCAACAAACAGAAAAGAAAGCCAGTGGTGTCGATGAATTCTGTTTGTTCGGATCCCATAAAAACCGCACGCAAGCGGGATATCAGCCAGCAAACAGCAATCAGTAAGCGTGGACGCGTTTCGGGTATACACCCTTCGTCTTAGCACATTATACTCTACTGACAATCAGGTATATATGGGGGTTTAAGGGGGAAGGGGTGGAGTCAGGACTTAGTCCAAAGATTAACTCTTTCCACTCCCCAATTAAACCAACCCTTACAAACATATAAGATTGAACCTGATATATTGTAACAAATGCATATACATAAAAATATATATATATAGCAAAAGATTAAACATAACCTCAGTGACAAAACACTGTAGAAAAATAATCTTTTATAAAAACATGAAAAAATACTTCATTGAAAAAGTCGCAGGGAAAAAACCGTACCATATGAACAGTGCATAAAAAATGGAAACATATCACTTGAAACATAGAAAAAAATGATATAATTATAATGCAGTATGAGGTAATTTCTTAAATTCAGAATGAATGGTCTGGAGATTATGTATCCAAAAGACCTCTCTGTTGCATAACAATCTCATTCGATCACCTCCTCTCAAGGGTCTACGAACACATTCTATGGCGCAAAAAATTTAATTAGAAACATCACCACAGTGGACGTCTCGAAAATATCTAGAGACAGTGGAGACGTTCACATGGTGGGTATTGATTGCAGCTCGAATGTGTTCTTGGATACGTTTCTTTAATGGACGTATAGTGCTACCAACGTACATGAGATTGCACGTTGTGCAGCAATAATATACACTGTAAATGTAGTTTGACAATTTATAAAGGAACGATTAGGAAAAGTGTGATTAGTAGTGTAATTAACAAACTCCTTTGTAACTTGTGCATGTTTACACACCACACAGCGAGGCAGTCCACATCTGTAAAACCCTTTAACCTGCTACCAGATGGGACTAGTTACTCGCTGTTAGTGGAAAAGATGCTGGGAGACAACATGTTACCCAAGGTGGGAGCACGTCTTGAGGAAAATCTACTACCGCCTCTTGTGAACTTGGCCAGTATAGGGCCCTGTGACAGGATGGGTAAATACCTTTTTACAATTTTAGTAATTTCATGATATTCTGCACTAAAGGTAGTTACAAATGTAACCCTATCATCCCCAAACCATTTTCGTCCTGTATTTTCATTCTTTTTATTCTTGTTAGATGGAGTTAAAAGGTTTTTTCTGTCCTTATCCTGAACCTTATTTACAGCCCTATTAATTAAATGTAAAGGGTAACCCCTGTTTAGAAGACGTTGACTAACCGCAATGGATTCACTGCAAAAAAGTTCCTCAGAGGAACAGTTACGTTTTGCACGAGTGAATTCACCCACAGGCACAGCAGAAATTGTGTGACTTGGGTGACAGGATTCTGCTCTCAACAGAGAGTTGCCTGCACTATATGTTTTATATTTATTTTTATTTACATAGTTTTTTATATGGGAAAAGGGGTGATTCTGACTTTTATTAGGGAAGGGGTTAAATCACATTTATAAATTTTCACTTTTCTTATTGCAATGTTATAGCCCAATAGGGGCTATAACACTGCACACACTGATTTCCTACACTGATCACTGCCAGGCTCTAACATGGCATTTTTCAGTGTTATCGTGTTAGGCATGGAGCAGTCATTCGGCGATCGGACAGCGAGGAGGCAGGTAGGGATCCTCCTGCTGTCCTGCAAGCTGTTTGGGACGCCGCGATTTCACCGCGGCGGTCCCGATCAGCACCACTGAGCTAACTGGCAATGTTTACTTTCACTTTAGACGCGGCAATCAACTTTGATCGCTGAGTCTGAAGGGTTAATACCAGGCATCACCGCGATCGGTGATGTCTGGAATTAGCAGCAGGTCCCGGCCTTTGATGGCCGGCGGGACCGATGCGAGATGAAGCGGGGTCAGCACGTGACCCTGCGTTATCTCGGGAGCCCGCGCAGGACGTATGCAAACGTCCTCTAGCGGGAAGGGGGTTAAATTAGTAAAACATGACGGAAACTATACAAATCTAGTATTGCTGTAATGAGGCCAGCCTAAAGTATCAAAATATGTTAGCTCAACCACAAGGTAAATGGTGTAGAAAAGAAAACCACCAAATTTGATAAATTAACTTTTACTATTTCGATTTCACTTCACCAATATTTTAGTTTTTTGGTTCAGAGAATATGTTATGGAAAATGTAAAAGGTATCATTATAGTAGTTAGTTATGGCTATTATAGGGCGAGTAGGAAAAAACGAGAGTGTAAAAGTGAAAGTTGGTGAGGACAATTTTTTGACGTTTTAGTCCCGTGGATAAGTAGTTTTTTTAATTAAATTTCCACACCCCTGCACTGGAGTAGTAGGGTTTTCCTGGTTAGCTATTTTTTTCCATGGTCTACATATACAAACATCTCTTTACTATGGTCTCTTGCAAACATATGAGATGTGATGTATACAGTCGGGCAGATTCCGCTACATGTCAGCGAATTTATACATGGTATTATGTTTCAGCGATTTTATATATGGTATTATACTAATGTTTTAATTGATTGATTTTTGTGAGTTTAACTGTAAGAATACTATGTAAAGCGCACAGTGTATTTGTTTACATTACGTCACTGCTTAACGTGTTTCTACATAAGTCATTATTATGCACAGTTCACACTGGGCGGCATGTCAATCAGACTGCTCGCACGCTTTTTTACTACTTTTAACCCCTTAACCCCTTAAGGACACATGACGTACTGGAACGTCATGTGTCCACTCCCGATCTATAACGCGGGGCCACGGCGTGGCCCCGCGTCATAGCGGTTCGGGCCCGGCCTCTAACAACGGCCGGGACCCGTGGCTAATAGCGCGCGGCATTGATCGCTGTGCCGCGCGCTATTAACCCTTTAGACGCGGCGTTCAAAGTTGAACGCCGCGTCTAAAGTGAAACCGAAAGCATGCCGGCTAGCTCAGTGGGCTGTTCGGGATAGCCGCGGTGAAATCGCGGCATCCCGAACAGCTGACAGGACAGCGGGAGGGCCCCTACCTGCCTCCTCGCTGTCCGATCGCCGAATGACTGCTCAGTGCCTGAGATCCAGGCCTGAGCAGTCATGCGGCAGAATCATCGATCACTGGTTTCTTATGAGAAACCAGTGATCAATGTAAAAGATCAGTGTGTGCAGTGTTATAGGTCCCTATGGGACCTATAACACTGCAAAAAAAAAGTGCAAAAAAAAGTGAATAAACATCATTTAACCCCTTCCCTATTAAAAGTTTGAATCACCCCCCTTTTCCCATAAAAGAAAAAACACAGTGTAAATAAAAATAAACATAAATGGTATCGCCGCGTGCGGAAATGTCCGAATTATAAAAATATATCGTTAATTAAACCGCACGGTCAATGGCGTGCGCGCAAAAAAATTCCAAAGTCCAAAATAGTGCATTTTTGGTCACTTTTTATATCATGAAAAAATGAATAAAAAGCGATCAATAAGTCCTATCAATGCAAAAATGGTACCGTTAAAAACTTCAGGTCACGGCGCAAAAAATGAGCCCTCATACCGCCCCATACACGGAAAAATAAAAAAGTTATAGGGGTCAGAAGATGACAATTTTAAACGTATAAATTTTTCTGCATGAAGTTATGATTTTTTCCAGAAGTGCGACAAATTCAAACCTGTATAAGTAGGGTATCATTTTAATCATATGGACCTACAGAATAAAGGTAAGGTGTCATTTTTACCGAAAAATGTACTACGTAGAAACGGAAGCCCCCAAAAGTTACAAAATGGCATTTTTTTTTTCAATTTTGTCTCACAATGATTTTTTTTCCCGTTTCACCGTAGATTTTTGGGCACAATGACTGACGTCATTACAAAGTAGAATTGGTGGTGCAAAAAATAAGCCATCATATGGATTTTTAGGTGCAAAATTGAAAGAGTTATGATTTTTTAAAGGCAAGGAGCAAAAAACGAAAATGCAAAAACGGAAAAAACCCCGGTCCTTAAGGGGTTAAGGACTCAGCCCATTTTGGCCTTAAGGACTCAGACAATTAAATTTTTACGTTTTCATTTTTTCCTCCTCGCCTTCTAAAAATCATAACTCTTTTATATTTTCATCCACAGACTAGTATGAGGGCTTGTTTTTTGCGCGACCAGTTGTCCTTTGTAATGACATCACTCATGATATCATAAAATGTATGGCGCAACCAAAAAACACTATTTTTGTGGGGAAATTAAAACGAAAAACGCAATTTTGCTAATTTTGGAAGGTTTTGTTTTCACGCCGTACAATTTATGGTAAAAATGACGTGTGTTCTTTATTCTGAGGGTCAATACGATTAAAATGATACCCATTATTATATACTTTTATATTATTGTTGCGCTTAAAAAAAATCACAAACTTTTTAACCAAATTAGTACGTTTATAATCCCTTTATTTTGATGACCTATAACTTTTTTATTTTTCCGTATAAGCGGCAATATGGGGGCTCATTTTTTGCGCCATGATCTGTACTTTTTTTTGATACCACATTTGCATATAAAAAACTTTTAATACATTTTTTATAATTTTTTTTTTAATAAAATGTATTAAAAAAGTAGGAATTTTGGACTTTTTAAATTTTTTTTCGTTCACGCCGTTCACCGTACAGGATCATTAACATTTTATTTTAATAGTTCGGACATTTACGCACGCGGCGATACCAAATATGTCTATAAAAAATGTTTTTTACGCTTTTTGGGGGTAAAATAGGAAAAAACGGACGTTTTACTTTTTTATTGGGGGAGGGGATTTTTCACTTTTTTTTTACTTTTACTTTTACATTTTTTTACATTTTTTTTTACACTTGAATAGTCCCCATAGGGGACTATTCATAGCAATACCATGATTGCTAATACTGATCTGTTCTATGTATAGGACATAGAACAGATCAGTATTATCGGTCATCTCCTGCTCTGGTCTGCTCGATCACAGACCAGAGCAGGAGACGCCGGGAGCCGCACGGAGGAAGGAGAGGGGACCTCCGTGCGGCGTTATGAATGATCGGATCCCCGCAGCAGCGCTGCGGTCGATCCGATCGTTCATTTTAATCGCGAACTGCCGCAGATGCCGGGATCTGTATTGATCCCGGCACCTGAGGGGTTAATGGCGGACGCCCGCGAGATCGCGGGCGTCGGCCATTGCCGGCGGGTCCCTGGCCGCGATCAGCAGCCGGGATCAGCCGCGCATGACACGGGCATCGCTCCGATGCCCGCGGTTATGCTTAGGACGTAAATGTACGTCCTGGTGCGTTAAGTACCACCTCACCAGGACGTACATTTACGTCCTGCGTCCTTAAGGGGTTAAATAGTGTCTGGACTCTGTGTTCAAGAATCCATTGTCTCGAAACACATCTGAAATTGGCTCAATAAAACTATTTGGGAACACAGGTGGGCCTTTTAACTATATGGGGCTTCATGTGGGCTATTATAACTGTATGGGGACACAGCTGGGCTATATTAACTGTATGGGCACACAGGTGGGCCTTATTAACTGTATGGGCACACAGGTGGGCCATATTAACAGTATGGAGACACAGGTAGGCCATATTAACTGTATGGGGACAAGGTGGGCCATATTAACCTCTTAAGGACCCATGACGTATGCATACGTCATCACACCCTGGGTCTTAAGGACCCATGACGTATGCATACTTCATGGTCTTTTCCTGGTCTCCGCCGCTCACCCGGCGGAAATCGGAAGCGGATCCCTGCTGAAATCCTTCAGCAGGGATCCAGGGCAAACGCCGAGGGGGGCCATGTAGGCCAATTCGCAAGGGAAATCGCCCTTGCGATCTGCGGCGATACCGGGCTGATCGGGTCTCTGGGACCCGACTGCCCGGTAATTTTGCATGATCCCGGCTGTCACAGGCAGCCAGGACCATGCTGAAGACTAGGAGCGAGGTGGCAAGCCTGCCACCTCCTCCGATTCCCTGCGATTCTTCGGTTAGTAAACCGACCAATCGCAGGGGGGGGGCGGTTACTTCCTCCCGCCCTGCCCGGCCCCTGGAAGTCCGGAGAGGACGGGAGGAAGACCGGAGGACGCGACGGGGGACGGGGGAGTGCTGGGGCCCGGCCCCGGTACTTACCTCGTCCCTGAAGACCCGGATCCCGGTGATGAAGATGGCGGCGACAGGTGAGTAGATCTTCAGCCGCGGTCGGGCCCTTTACAGCAATGCACGTCGCCGTAAAGCGACATGCATTGCTGTATTGGGACCCTGTATACTACAACTCCCAGCATGCCCAGACAGCCCTTGGCATCTGGGCATGCTGGGAGTTGTAGTTTTGCAACATCTGGAGGTCCACAGTTTGGAGACCACTGTGCCCTTCCAGATGTTGCAAAACTACACATCCTCAGCATGCCCTTACTGTCCAGGCATGCTGGGAGTTGTAGTTCTGTAACATCTGGCCCCTCAGATGTTGCAGAACTACAACTCCCAGCATGCCTGGACAGTTTTGGCATACTGGGAGTTGTAGTTTTGCAACATCTGGAAGGGCACAGATTGGGAACCACTGTATTAGTGGTCTGCAAACTGTAGTCCTCCAGATGTTACAAACTACAACTCCAAGCATGCTGGGAGTTGTAGTTCGGCAACATCTGGCTCGAAAGATGTTGCCGAACTACTACTCCCAGCATGCCTGAGAATGCTGGGAGTTGTGGTTTTGCAACAACAGGAGGCACACTGGTTGGGAAACATTGTCTGTTTCCTAACTCAGTGTTTCCCAACCCGTGTGCCTCCAGCTGTTGCAAAACTAGAACTACCAGCATGCACTGATAGACTGTGCATGCTGGGAGTTGTAGTTTTGCAACAGCTGGAGGTCCCCCCCCCCTGTGAATGTACAGGGTACTTACAGTGAGTATCAGGCTGCAAGTTTGCGATGCAGCAAATTTTGCGCGGCAGCTCAAACTGGCAGCGGGAAAATCGCTGCAACCCCCCCCTGCCCGTGTGACTGTACCCTAAAAACACTACACTACACTGCACTAACACAAAATAAAATAAAAAGTAAAAAACACATATACACATACCCCTACACAGCCCCCCTCCCCTCCCCAATAAAAATGAAAAACGTCTGGTACGCCACTGTTTTCAAAATGGAGACTCCAGCTGTTGCAAAACAACAACTCCCAGTATTGCCGGACAGCCGTCGACTGTCCAAGCATGCTGGGAGTTTTGCAACAGCTGGAGGCACCCTGTTTGGGAATCACTGGCGTAGAATACCCCTATGTCCACCCCTATGCAAATCCCTAATTCAGGCCTCAAATGCGCATGGCGCTCTCACTTTGGAGCCCTGTCGTATTTCAAGGCAACAGTTTAGGGCCACATATGGGGTATTGCCGTACTCGGGAGAAATTGCCTAACAAATTTTGGGGGGCTTTTTCTCCTTTCACCCCTTATGAAAAGGTGAAGTTGGGGTCTACACCAGCATGTTAGTGTAAAAAAATAAATTTTTTACACTAACATGCTGGTGTTGTCCTATACTTTTCATTTTGACAAGAGGTAAAAGGGGAAAAAAGCCCCCCAAAATTTGTAATGCAATTTCTCCCGACTACGGAGATACCCCATATGTGGGCGCAAAGTGCTCTGGGGGCGCACAACAAGGCCCAGAAGGGAGAGTGCACCATGTACATTTGAGGTGATTTGCACAGGGGTGGCTGATTGTTACAGCGGTTTTGACAAACGCCAAAAAAACAAAACCCCACATGTGACCCCATTTCAGAAACTACACCCCTCACGGAATGTAATGAGGGGTGCTGTGAGAATTTACACCCCACTGGTGTCTGACAGATCTTTGGAACAGTGGGCTGCGCAAATAAAAAATTTTGTACAGCCCACTGTTCCAAAGATTTGACAGACACCAGTGGGGGTAAATGATCACTGTACCCCTTGTTACGTTCCTCAAGGGGTCTAGTTTCCAAAATGGTATGGCATGTGGGTATTTTTTGCTGTCCTGGCACCATAGGGGCTTCCTAAATGCGACATGCCCCCGCGCAAAATTTGCTCTCAAAAAGCCAAATATGACTCCTTCTCTTCTGAGCATTGTAGTTCGCCCATAGTGCGCTTCAGGTCAACTTATGGGGTCCCTCCATACTCAGAAGAGATGGGGTTACAAATTTTGGGGGGTATTTTCTGCTATTAACCCTTGCAAAAATGTGAAATTTGGGGGGAAACACACATTTTATTTAAATAAATAAAATAAAAAATTTTACATATGCAAAAGTCGTGAAACTCCTGTGGGGTATTAAGGCTCACTTTATTCCTTGTTAAATTCCTCAAGGGGTATAGTTTCCAAAATGGTATGCCATGTGTTTTTTTTTTTCCTGTTCTGGCACCATAGGGGCTTCCTAAATGCAACATGCCCCCCAAAAACCATTTCAGAAAAACGTACGCTCCAAAATCCCCTTGTCGCTCCTTCCCTTCTGAGCCCTCTACTGTGCCCGCCGAACACTTTACATAGACATATGAGGTATGTCCTTACTCGAGAGAAATTGGGCTACAAATATTAGTATACATTTTCTCCTTTTACCCCTTGTAAAAATTCAAAAATTGGGTCTACAAGAACATGCGAGTGTAAAAAATTAAGATTGTGAATTTTCTCCTTCACTTTGCTGCTATTCCTGTGAAACACCTAAAGGGTTAAAATGCTGACTGAATGTCATTTTGAATACGTTGGGGGTTGCAGTTTTTATAATGGGGTCATTTGTGGGGTATTTCTAAGATGAAGACCCTTCAAATTCACTTCAAACCTGAACTGGTCCCTGAAAAATAGTGAGTTTGAAAATTTTTGTGGAAAATTGGAAAATTGCTGCTGAACTTTGAAGCCCTCTGGTGTCTTCCAAAAGTAAAAACTCATCAATTTTATGATGCAAATATAAAGTAGACATATTGTATATGTGAATAAAAAAAAATATTTGTAATATTTTCATTACAAGCAGAGAGCTTCAAAGTTAGAAAAATGCAAAATTTTCAAATTTTTCATCAAATTTGGGGATTTTACACCAAGAAAGGAGGCAAGTTACCAAAAAATTTTACCACTAAGTTAAAGTAGAATATGTCACGAAAAAACAATCTCGGAATTCCAGAGTTATTAATGTTTAAAGTGACAGTGGTCAGATGTGCAAAAAATGGCCGGGTCCTAAGGTGTAAAATGGCTGGGTCCTTAAGGGGTTAACTGTATGAGGATAAGGTGGGCCATATTAACTGTATGGGGACAAGGTGGGCCATATTAACTGTATGGAGACACTGGTAGGCCATATTAACTGTATGGGGACAAGGTGGGCCATAATAACTGTACGGGGACAAGGTGGGCCATATTAACTATATGAGGACACAGGAGGGCTATATTTACTGTATGGGTAAACTGATCTGGGCCTATTAAAGGGATTATCCAGTGGGAGGCACCTGCACATGTTCTAAGAAAAAAAACTTATCTCCAGAGTTCCCACTGTGCCTCTGGTGTCCCGTTTTGGTCCCCGGCCGCGATCCTCTTTATGTCAGAAATTGTGACGCTTGGGCACAAAGATTCATACTGTCATACTGTTCTTCAGCCAATCACTGTCCGAGGTGGGACACTCTGGGCCCAGGCATCATGATTTCTGGCATGAAGAGGATCGCTGGAACGCAGAAAATGACTAAAGGTGTTTTTTTTTTTTTTTATAACATGCGCAATGGCCAAAGGTGCTGGACAACCCCTTTAAAGGGGTATTCCAGGAAAAAAATTTTTTATATATATCAACTGGCTCCAGAAAGTTAAACAGATTTGTAAATTACTTCTATTAAAAAATCTCAATCCTTTCAGTACTCATGAGCTTCTGAAGTTAAGGTTGTTCTTTTCTGTCTAAATCCTCTCTGATGACACCTGTCTCGGGAAATGCCCAGTTTAGAAGCAAATCCCCGTAGCAAACCTCTTCTAAACTGGGTATTTCCCGAGACAGGTGTCATCAGAGAGGACTTAGACAGAAAAGAACAACCTTAACTTCAGAAGCTCATAAGTACTGAAAGGATTAAGATTTTTTAATACAAGTAATTCTGTTTAACTTTCTGGAGCCAGTTGAAATATATAAAAAAAGTTTTTTCCTGGAATACCCCTTTAACTATATGGGGTCACAGGAGGGCCTATTAACTATATGGGGACACAGATGTGGGCCATATTAAAGTGGTACTCCGGTGAAAACCTTTTTTCTTTTAAATCAACTGGTGGCAGAAAGTTTAAACATATTTGTAAATGACTTCTATTAAAAAATCTTAATCCTTCCAGTACTTATTAGCTGCTGAATGCGACAGAGGAAATTCCTTTCTTTTTGGAACACTGATGACATCACGAGCCCAGTGCTCTCTGCTGACATCTCTGTCCATTTTAGCAACCATGCATAGCAGATGTATGCTAAGGGCAGCACGGTGGCTCAGTGGTTAGCACTACTGCCTTGCAGTGCTGGGGACTTGGGTTCAAATCCCTCTAAAGACAACAATAAATAAAGCATTATTATTATTATAACATCAGCAGAGATCACTGTGCTCGTGATGTCATCAGAGAGCATTCCAAAAAGAAAAGAATTTCCTCTGTAGTATTCAGCAGCTAATAAGTACAGGAAGGATTAAGATTTTTTAATAGAAGTAATTTACAAATATGTTTAACACTCTGCCACCAGTTGATTTAAAAGAAAAAAGGTTTTCACCGGAGTACCCCTTTAACTATATAGGGACAATTGTGGGCCGTATAACTATATGGGAACACATATGAACTTGTAGAATTCTACCTGTAGTCAGTCAGTATGAGCCAACCTGGTATTTGATTTCTCAGGGTTCCGTAAAATAACCATGTGCAGCCTGTGTCCAGACTTCTGTGTGTTGCATTATGCTGTGGGACTGGTATCCATTTATTTCCAGTCTGGTCCTGGTAGGGATGGATGTGCAGGAAAAGAAGGTAGTTAGGTTTGTAACAGCAGGGGTGTGGAAATTTTATAAAAAACTACTTGTCCACGGGACTAAAATGGAGCAAAATCTACTTGTCCCTCATGACGATCCACTTGCCCAGACTAATTTTCGCTTTTACGCTCTCATATTTTCCTCCTCGCCCTATAATAGCCATAACTACCTACTATAAGGACACCTTTAAATTTTTCAATAACATATTCTCTGAACCAAAAAATAGGTGAAGTGAAATTGAAATAGTAAAAGATCATTTTGTAGATTTGTTGGTTTTCTTTTCTACCCATTTACCTTGTGGTTGAGATAACATGTTATTTTGATACCTTAGGCCGCCTGATTAAATACCCGATTTGAATAGTTTACGTCCTGTTTTACAAATTTAAAGAAAATTCTGAACTTTTTTGAATTTTTATTTATTGCCATTTTTTGACCCCTGTAGCTTTATTTTTTTTTCTACATACCAGGCTGGACGAGGGCTCATTTTTTTTTTGCACCATAATCTGTTTTTTGTATCGGTACCATTTTGGTATTGATCTGACTTTTTAATCACTTTTTTTTTCCTGGGATATTATAAAAATTGCAATTCTGTGGTTTGGTATTTTTTTTACATTTACCTACGGGATACATAATGATATATTTTAATAGGTCGTACAATTACGCACAAAGCGATACCAAATATGTTTATTTTCATTATGTTTGCATGTTTTTATATAGGAAAAGGGGGTGATTTGAACTTTTAACATGGAAGGGTTAATGTGTGTGTTTTTTAAACTTTTATAAACTTAAAAAAATATATATATTTTTTTTACACTTTATTAGACTTATAGGAGGAATCATTAGATTCCTCATGCAGATGAATAGAGTTCTATTGAACTAATTTGATCTGTGTGCTCTGTGACGGGACAGCAGGGAACAGAGGTAAGTCCTGCGACTACCTCCATAGTGGATCTCCCCCCTCGTGATCACGCTGCGCAGGGGGGGGGATCCACCCCACTAGCCCACCAGGGAGCATACACATGTCCCTTTAGACGCCACTGTCAGCTTTGACAGCGGCAATCTAAAGGGTTAATAGCCAGCCGCGGCGATCGCCGCATGCTGGCTATTAGAGGCGGCCGCCAACTACTGAGAACAGCCGGGGGCTGCAGAGTATGGAGCGGGCTGGAGTCCTGAGCCCACTCCATACAGACTGCTGAGTGTTGCATGCTGGATATTAGCGGCGGTGTGCAACTTGCTCCCCGTGCAGACGTGCGACCGCTCCTCCCCTCAGCTCTCCGAAGCTAGAGCTGTGCGGAGCAAAGGCAGAGGACGCAGATCTGCACGGGGCACAAGAAGCCACGCCACCTCATATCCCCCTCACATGTCTGCATGGCAGAAAGAAGGCAGAGCAGGGGAGAGACAGCTTCTCATCTCCCCAGCTCTGCTTCGGAGGATGCCAGTTTCCACAGCCGGGGGGCTGCAGAGTATGGAGCGGGCATGAGTCGGGAGCCCGCTCCATACAGACTGCAGAGCGGCGCAGCGCTTGTCAGGTCCGGCCATACTTGCCCGAAGCCAGGCTAAGGGCCGGAAAAATTCACCTGCCCGGTGCCCGGAACTGCATGTCCCGGGTGTCGGGCGATAGGAATTCCACATCCCTGAACAGTTGGAAGGCAGGGTAGAGGGATAAGCATGAGGGAGGCTATTCCTGATCTGACACATCCCAACAAGTTTGTTAAATTGGCAGATTAAGGTGGTGTCAATTCTGAGTTATCACTGCTGCAGCAATACACTGCCTCTGACAGCCTCTGCTACAGTAAGGAGGGGATTGAGAATGCAGTCCAGACAGATGCTGGAAGTGGGAGATTCAATTACTAGAGGACAGACGGGACAATCTCACACACAGACCGGGATTGTCTTCCTGGTGCTTGAATTTGGCACATCACGGATCAGGTTGACAGTTTACTACAGGGGACTGGAGCACATGGAACTGTCATGGTGCACATGGAGTAGTAAGGGACTTAGGCAGCAAGCTTGAGGCAAGGGCCTCCAAGGTAAAACATTTTTAAATACTTCCTTAACCACATGCCACACCAGAGAGACTGTGGGAGATTAGTGAAGTAAACAAGTGGCTGAAGAACTAGTGTAACATAGTAACATAGTTTGTGAGGTTGAAGAAAAGACAAGAGTTCAACCTAAAACCGTACTGTGTTGATCCAGAGGAAGGCAAAAACTCTTTATGAAACTGATGCCAATGGCCCTATGGCAGATGAAAAATTCCTTTCTGACCCCAATATGGCAACCATAATAAATCCCTGGATCAACGTTCTGTCCACATAAATCTCGTATCCATAACCTGTAATAATATACACTGCTCAAAAAAATAAAGGGAAAACTAAGATAACATCCTGAATTAACTAATCGTATGAAATACTGTCGTCTTTACATAGTTGAATGTGCAGACAACAAAATCATACAAAAATGATCAATGGAAATCAAATTTATCAACCCATGGAGGTCTGGATATGGAGTAACACTCAAAATCAAAGTGGAAAACCGCATTACAGGCTGATCCAACTTTGATGTAATGTTCTTAATACAAGTCAAAATGAGGCTCAGTAGTGTGTGTGTGTCCCACGTGCCCGTGTGAGCTCCTTACAATGCGTGGGCATGCCCCTGATGAGGTGGCGTGTCTGTGGTGCAACGTGGCGTTGGTGGATGGAGCGAGACATGATGTCCCAGATGTGCTCAATCGGATTCAGGTCTGGGGAAAGGCCGGGCCAGTCTTTTTTCAGGCCAAAGTAACACAATACTAGAGAATGAACAAGGGATTCACATGTACCTTGTTAGTCTGGGACTCCCTTAAAGCCTACCTCTGGGGAATCTTGTATAAAGAGATTGTCTATCTATGCAAAGAGGTGTTTTTGACAAAATTTGTAGGAACCTAAAGCTCAAGTAGTAGTAGCAGAAAGAGCATATGGGGAAAATCCCAGTATTGGAAGGTTTGACGCTCTGAAGGAATCCCAGGATAAATTAGACTTTTTTTTATTTTTTACTATGAAATCTAAAAATTAGCTTTTTTTTGCTGGGTATAAGCAGTTCTCAGAAAGGAGGAAACCTAAAAGGGTATTAGCATCCCTTGTTTGGGCTCAAAAAGATAGGAAACCAATAAACAATATCCAAAAGATGGCCAGGTTATATTGGAAATAGATAAAATATAAGATACATTTAAAGGTTTCTTTTCGGAACTATATACTTTGCAACTTAGTAAGTCAGATAGAGGTATGTGGACATCTTTACTCCTCTTCTTTGGGAAACCATTAGGGTAAGGTCACACGTAGCACATCCACAGCATATATTGCTTGTAGCAGCAATACTCCGCTACGACATGCGCGGTGTTATTACAGACATCAGGGCCGTTCACGACCTAGCAGAGGAAGCAACCGCGATGTGTGTGAGTACACTTCACATGTGATTGCACGAGACTCTCAGGTCTCTCAGCTCATAGCTCCGTATTGCTCCTATGAGAAGACAAAGCAGTACACACAGGCAAAGTTATTCATATTCTGCGACTTCACTTCCTATTGACGTGAGTCACATGTCAAGTGGAAATATGCATTGAATTCATCTTATTTTATCTTCAACTGTGAATTATCCAGATGCCTGTAAAAGGATTATCTAATCTGTCATCTAGTTTAATGGAATGTAAGTGACTATGAGGGGAATTCATAAAGCTGTTTTTAATCTAAAATTGTCGCACAAAGTCTGTCAGTTCCCATGACAATTTTGTGAGACTTTTGCTTTTGATCATATTTGAAAGTGAACTGCCATTTGCAGTGTTTTAGACTAGTTTTATGCAGTGGGCACTGATTCATCATGTACGACTTTTCTCTGAAAGTCTCAAAGTCTCAGCGCCATGAACTCACACCATGTCACTTCAGCCCTGGAAAGAAGTCTAAACGAGTGGCATGGGCGTCAGTAAAGTTGGGGACACGTGGAACACATCCCCCAGATTAACTGATGCGGTGTTCTTCCTCTGATGCCCCCACCCCACCCTCAATTGTGCCTGCAGGATAATTTAGGACAATGGGCGGCAGGGGGAGGATGATGATGCCGAGCAGGCAAGTGAGGCAGCCTGTTTCCATTGCCTGATGTTTGGCTGCTTAGTTTATTTCCAGTGCTGCACGGTGACAGAACAGGTGGGAAAAATAGGAGGACTCTGAGGTAATGTTCCCCTGCGCCAAATTCATCAAATGGCGTGCGACTTTTGGTCAATTTGGTGCAGGAAGGTGTATTCTTAGGAGACTTTTCACATCTATAATAGCACTAATACTAGTAAAATATTGATGAATGTTACGCCGAGCGCTCCGGGTTCCCGCTCCTCCCCGGAGCGCTCGCTTCACCTCCTCCGCTGCAGCGCCCCGGTCACGTCCTCTGACCCGGGGCGCTGCGATCCTGCTGCTAGCCGGGATGCGATTCGCGATGCGGGTAGCGCCCGCTCGCGATGCGCACCCCGGCTCCCCTACCTGACTCGCTCCCCGTCTGTTCTGTCCCGGCGCGCGCGGCCCCGCTCCCTAGGGCGCGCGCGCGCCGGGTCTCTGCGATTTAAAGGGCCACTGCGCCGCTGATTGGCGCAGTGGTTCCAATTAGGGTTATCACCTGTGCACTCCCTATATTACCTCACTTCCCTTGCACTCCCTTGCCGGATCTTGTTGCCTTAGTGCCAGTGAAAGCGTTCCTTGTGTGTCCCTTGCCAGTGTTTCCAGACCTTCTGCCGTTGCCCCTGACTACGATCCTTGCTGCCTGCCCCGACCTTCTGCTACGTCCGACCTTGCTTCTGCCTACTCCCTTGTACCGCGCCTATCTTCAGCAGCCAGAGAGGTGAGCCGTTGCTAGTGGATACGACCTGGTCACTACCGCCGCAGCAAGACCATCCCGCTTTGCGGCGGGCTCTGGTGAAAACCAGTAGTGGCTTAGAACCGGTCCACTAGCACGGTCCACGCCAATCCCTCTCTGGCACAGAGGGTCCACTACCTGCCAGCCGGCATCGTGACAGTAGATCCGGCCATGGATCCCGCTGAAGTTCCTCTGCCAGTTGTCGCTGACCTCACCACGGTGGTCGCCCAGCAGTCACAACAGATTGCGCAACAAGGCCAACAGCTGTCTCAACTGACCGTTATGCTACAACAGTTGCTACCACAGCTTCAGCAGTCATCTCCTCCGCCAGCTCCTGCACCTCCTCCGCAGCGAGTGGCCGCTCCTGGGATACGCTTATCCTTGCCGGATAAATTTGATGGGGACTCTAAGTTTTGCCGTGGCTTCCTTTCCCAGTGTTCCCTGCATCTGGAGATGATGTCGGACCTGTTTCCCACTGAAAGGTCTAAGGTGGCTTTCGTAGTCAGTCTTCTGTCCGGAAAAGCCCTGTCATGGGCCACACCGCTCTGGGACCGCAATGACCCCGTCACTGCCTCTGTACACTCCTTCTTCTCGGAAATCCGAAGTGTCTTTGAGGAACCTGCCCGAGCCTCTTCTGCTGAGACTGCCCTGTTGAACCTGGTCCAGGGTAATTCTTCCGTTGGCGAGTATGCCGTACAATTCCGTACACTTGCTTCAGAATTGTCCTGGAATAATGAGGCCCTCTGCGCGACCTTCAAAAAAGGCCTATCCAGCAACATTAAAGATGTTCTGGCCGCACGAGAAATTCCTGCTAATCTACATGAACTTATTCACCTAGCCACTCGCATTGACATGCGTTTTTCTGAAAGGCGTCAGGAACTCCGTCAAGATATGGACTCTGTTCGCACGAGGCGTTTCGTCTCCTCGGCTCCTCTCTCCTCTGGTACCCTGCAATCTGTTCCTGTGCCTCCCGCCGTGGAGGCTATGCAGGTCGACCGGTCTCGCCTGACACCTCAAGAGAGGACACGACGCCGTATGGAGAACCTCTGCCTGTACTGTGCTAGTACCGAACACTTCCTGAGGGATTGTCCTATCCGTCCTCCCCGCCTGGAAAGACGTACGCTGACTCCGCACAAGGGTGAGACAGTCCTTGATGTCTACTCTGCTTCTCCACGTCTTACTGTGCCTGTGCGGATGTCTGCCTCTGCCTTCTCCTTCTCTACAGTGGCCTTCTTGGACTCTGGATCTGCAGGAAATTTTATTTTGGCCTCTCTCGTCAACAGGTTCAACATCCCAGTGACCAGTCTCGCCAGACCCCTCTACATCAATTGTGTAAATAATGAAAGATTGGACTGTGCCATACGTTTCCGCACGGAGCCCCTTCTTATGAGCATCGGATCTCATCATGAGAGGATTGAACTTTTGGTCCTCCCCAATTGCACCTCGGAGATTCTCCTTGGACTTCCCTGGCTTCAACTTCATTCCCCAACCCTGGATTGGTCCACTGGGGAGATCAAGAGTTGGGGGTCCTCTTGTTCTAAGAACTGTCTAAAACCGGTTCCCAATAACCCTTGCCGTAACTCTGTGGTTCCTCCAGTAACCGGTCTCCCTAAGGCCTATATGGACTTCGCGGATGTTTTCTGCAAAAAACAAGCTGAGACTCTACCTCCTCACAGGCCTTATGATTGCCCTATCGACCTCCTCCCGGGTACTACTCCACCCCGGGGCAGAATTTATCCTCTCTCTGCCCCAGAGACTCTTGCCATGTCCGAATACGTCCAGGAGAATCTAAAAAAGGGCTTTATCCGTAAATCCTCCTCTCCTGCCGGAGCCGGATTTTTCTTTGTCTCCAAAAAAGATGGCTCCTTACGTCCTTGCATTGACTACCGCGGTCTTAATAAAATCACGGTTAAGAACCGCTACCCCTTACCCCTCATCTCTGAACTCTTTGATCGCCTCCAAGGTGCCCACATCTTCACTAAATTGGACTTAAGAGGCGCCTACAACCTCATCCGCATCAGAGAGGGGGACGAGTGGAAAACGGCATTTAACACCAGAGATGGACACTTTGAGTATTTGGTCATGCCCTTTGGACTGTGCAATGCCCCTGCCGTCTTCCAAGACTTTGTCAATGAAATTTTTCGTGACCTATTATACTCCTGTGTTGTGGTATATCTGGACGATATCCTAATTTTTTCTGCCAATCTAGAAGAACACCGCCAGCATGTCCGTATGGTTCTTCAGAGACTTCGTGACAACCAACTCTATGCCAAAATTGAGAAATGTCTGTTTGAATGCCAATCTCTTCCTTTTCTAGGATATTTGGTCTCTGGCCAGGGATTACAGATGGATCCAGACAAACTCTCTGCCGTCTTAAATTGGCCACGCCCCTCCGGACTCCGTGCTATCCAACGCTTTTTGGGGTTCGCCAATTATTACAGGCAATTTATTCCACATTTTTCTACCATTGTGGCTCCTATCGTGGCTTTAACCAAGAAAAATGCTGATCCCAAGTCCTGGCCCCCTCAAGCAGAAGACTCCTTTAAACAACTCAAGTCTGCCTTTTCTTCGGCTCCCGTGCTCTCCAGACCTGACCCTTCCAAACCCTTCCTATTGGAGGTTGATGCCTCCTCAGTAGGAGCTGGAGCTGTTCTTCTACAAAAAAATCCTTCCGGGCATGCTGTCACTTGTGGTTTTTTCTCTAGGACCTTCTCTCCAGCGGAGAGGAACTACTCCATCGGGGATCGAGAGCTTCTAGCCATTAAATTAGCACTTGAGGAATGGAGGCATCTGCTGGAGGGATCAAGATTTCCTGTTATTATCTACACCGACCACAAGAACCTCTCCTACCTCCAGTCGGCCCAACGGCTGAATCCTCGCCAGGCCCGGTGGTCTCTGTTCTTTGCCCGATTTAATTTTGAGATTCACTTTCGTCCTGCCGATAAGAACATTAGAGCCGATGCTCTCTCTCGCTCCTCGGATGCCTCAGAAGTCGATCTCCCTCCGCAACACATCATTCCACCTGACTGCCTGATCTCCACTTCTCCTGCCTCCATCAGGCAGACTCCTCCAGGAAAGACCTTTGTTTCTCCACGCCAACGCCTCGGAATCCTCAAATGGGGTCACTCCTCCCATCTCGCAGGTCATGCGGGCATCAAGAAATCTGTGCAACTCATCTCCCGCTTCTATTGGTGGCCGACTCTGGAGACGGATGTTGGGGACTTTGTGCGAGCCTGCACTATCTGTGCCCGGGATAAGACTCCTCGCCAGAAGCCCGCTGGTTTTCTTCATCCTCTGCCTGTCCCCGAACAGCCTTGGTCTCTGATTGGTATGGATTTTATTACTGATTTACCCCCTTCCCGTGGCAACACCGTTATTTGGGTGGTCGTTGATCGATTCTCCAAAATGGCACATTTCATTCCTCTTCCTGGTCTTCCTTCTGCGCCTCAGTTGGCTAAACAATTTTTTGTACACATTTTTCGTCTTCACGGGTTGCCTACGCAGATTGTCTCGGATAGAGGGGTCCAATTCGTGTCTAAATTCTGGAGAGCTCTCTGTAAACAACTCAAGATTAAATTAAATTTTTCCTCTGCATATCATCCCCAGTCCAATGGACAAGTAGAAAGAATTAACCAGATCCTGGGTGATTATTTGCGACATTTTGTTTCCTCCCGCCAGGATGACTGGGCAGATCTCCTTCCATGGGCCGAATTCTCGTATAACTTCAGGGTCTCTGAATCTTCCTCCAAATCTCCATTTTTCGTGGTGTACGGCCGTCACCCTCTTCCCCCCCTCCCTACCCCCTTGCCCTCTGGTCTGCCCGCTGTGGATGAAATTTCTCGTGACCTTTCCATTATATGGAGAGAGACCCAAAATTCTCTCTTACAGGCTTCTTCACGCATGAAGAGGTTCGCGGATAAGAAGAGAAGAGCTCCCCCCGTTTTTTCCCCTGGAGACAAGGTATGGCTCTCCGCTAAATATGTCCGCTTCCGTGTCCCTAGCTACAAGTTGGGACCACGCTATCTTGGTCCTTTCAAAATTTTGTGCCAAATTAATCCTGTCTCTTACAAACTTCTTCTTCCTCCTTCTCTTCGTATCCCTAATGCCTTTCACGTCTCTCTTCTCAAACCACTCATCCTCAACCGTTTTTCTCCCAAATCTGTTCCCCCCACTCCTGTTTCCGGCTCCTCGGACGTCTTCTCGGTCAAGGAGATTTTGGCTGCCAAAAAGGTCAGAGGGAAAAATTTTTTTTTAGTAGACTGGGAGGGTTGTGGTCCTGAAGAGAGATCCTGGGAACCTGAGGACAACATCCTTGATAAAAGTCTGCTCCTCAGGTTCTCAGGCTCCAAGAAGAGGGGGAGACCCAAGGGGGGGGGTACTGTTACGCCGAGCGCTCCGGGTTCCCGCTCCTCCCCGGAGCGCTCGCTTCACCTCCTCCGCTGCAGCGCCCCGGTCACGTCCTCTGACCCGGGGCGCTGCGATCCTGCTGCTAGCCGGGATGCGATTCGCGATGCGGGTAGCGCCCGCTCGCGATGCGCACCCCGGCTCCCCTACCTGACTCGCTCCCCGTCTGTTCTGTCCCGGCGCGCGCGGCCCCGCTCCCTAGGGCGCGCGCGCGCCGGGTCTCTGCGATTTAAAGGGCCACTGCGCCGCTGATTGGCGCAGTGGTTCCAATTAGGGTTATCACCTGTGCACTCCCTATATTACCTCACTTCCCTTGCACTCCCTTGCCGGATCTTGTTGCCTTAGTGCCAGTGAAAGCGTTCCTTGTGTGTCCCTTGCCAGTGTTTCCAGACCTTCTGCCGTTGCCCCTGACTACGATCCTTGCTGCCTGCCCCGACCTTCTGCTACGTCCGACCTTGCTTCTGCCTACTCCCTTGTACCGCGCCTATCTTCAGCAGCCAGAGAGGTGAGCCGTTGCTAGTGGATACGACCTGGTCACTACCGCCGCAGCAAGACCATCCCGCTTTGCGGCGGGCTCTGGTGAAAACCAGTAGTGGCTTAGAACCGGTCCACTAGCACGGTCCACGCCAATCCCTCTCTGGCACAGAGGGTCCACTACCTGCCAGCCGGCATCGTGACAATGAATGCCTTGAATTATCTTATGTATATGGTAATTACCTGAAATTGATCAATTGTACTATTGTATCTTTTTGACTGTATCTATTTTGTTTTAATGTGAATTGATAATAAAGATAACTTTTAGCTATTTTTTTAAGTGATAGACTTTTTTTACTGTAATATCAGCGAGACTACTAAACTCTATGCCATTGTGCAATAAAAAGAGCTCAAAAGAGGACTGTGTGATTTTTGGAGGGTAATAATATTACAAGTTATGGATCCTTGATTTATTGGAATTGAATGTTGATCCATAGGTTTATTCTGATTTCTATATTTGGAGTCAGGAAGGATTTTTGCCTCTTGGTATGAGTCAATTGGCATCAGCCCCATAAGGTTTTTTTTTTTTTTTTTTGCCTTTCTCTTGATCAACACAGTAGGGCTATACATGGAACTTGATGGATGCTTGTATTTTTTCCAACCTTATGAACTTTGTTACTGTGTAAGATACTGACAGGCAGAGCTAGTGCTGGGCGGTATTCCGGTTCATGCCGAATACCGACAATTTTTTCCTGCACGATATGAATTTTTCCCATACCGCAATACCATTTGGGCCCCTCCCTACCCCCCCTCGAATGAATGACTTATCAGCCGCAGCGCGCTGTCCCCAACTAATCATATGTCACCCGCGAGCGCTTCCCTGCTGCGTTGTACTGTACTATCCTGAGCCCGGGCTTCAGAAATAAACAAAATAAACTTTAACTCCCCTTCTTCCTATGTTCCCCTGTTGCTCCGGAACCGGCCTCACGGTCCTCTTGCTGCTTCCTGGGGATGAGAACGTCACAGAGCCGTCAGCGTATCATCGGCCGCAGCCATGTCCCGCCTTGGCCGGTGATAGGCTGAGCGCACTGTCATGTAAGAAGCCGGCCAGAGCTCCTTACATGACAGTGCACTCAGCCTATCACCGGCCGAGGAGGGACAGGGCTGCGGCCAGTGATAGGATGACGGCTCTGTGACGTTCCCATCCCCAGGAAGCAGCAAAAGCAGTGAAGGACCGTGAGGCCGGTTCCGGAGCAACAGGGGAACATAGGAAGAAGGTGAGTTAAAGTTTGTTTTTTTAATATTTGCAGCACGGGCACAGGAATACAGAGTGCAGTTCAGCGCAGTGGCTGATAATTATTTGGCAGGGGCGGAAAGAAGCAGCGCTCACGGGTGACATATGATTAGTCCCCCGATGTGGGGGACAGCGCAGCACTGGGCTGATAAACCGGGGGGGGGGGGGGGGAGTAAAATATCGTTAAATAGCTTGGAACCGCCATAATTTACAAATATACCATGATACACATTTTTGGTCATACCGCCCAGCTCTAGGCAAAGCACATAACGTGATCACACTGCAGGACAGATCACTGAGATACTACCTAAGGGTACGTTAACACAAGCGAGTTTACATTTAAGAGAGTAGGTCCCAAAACTGACCCCTGTGGTACCCCACTAGTAACAATCACCCAATCAGAGTGGTACCATTAATAACCTTCCTCTGCTCCTATTACTGAGCCAGTTACTTACCCACATTTTCCCCCAGCCCAAGCATTCTCATTTTATGTCCCAACCTTTTATGTAGCATAGTATCAAATGCTCTTGAAAAATCAAAATATACTACATCCAGGGATTTGCCCCGATCTAGCCTTAAAGGGATTATCTCATCTACTCAACTGGCTTTTTTCTGCAACCTCTGGCCTGGTAGGTAGTTTAGAGATAGTCGGGAAAGCCGAAAGCAGCAGAAGCAGAGAAGTATACAATTAGTGTAACTCCCATTGACTTTAACCCCTTAACGACCATGGACATGTATACTCGTCCAATGGGCGTTAACGGGGTATGACGCGGGCTCCCAGCTGAGGGCTGGCGTTAATAGCCGACATGCGGCGATCGCCGCGGTCGGCTATTAACCCTTTAGATCGCCGCTGTCAATGCTGACAACTGTACTAAAGGTGCCTGTATCCCTTCCCTGGTGGTCCAGTGGGTGGATAGCCCCTCCCCGCAGCGCAATCGTGGGGGGGGGGGGGGCCGATCCACTGTGGAGGTAGCCTGAGGGCTTACCTCTCCTTCCACAGCGGCTCCTGCACTCTGAATGATAGGACCAGGCTTTTATCAATCGAGCGCAGAGCACACAGATCAATGTGGTTTTATGAAACCACATTGATCTGTATGAGGAATCAAATGATTCCTCCTAAAAGTCCCCTAAGGGGACTAAAAGTGTAAAAAAAAAAAAAAAGTTTAAAAACACACACATCAACCCCTTCCTTATTAAAAGTTTAAATCATCCCCCTTTTCCCAAATTCCATATAAAAAATATATAAACATAATAAAAATTAAACATATGTGGTATCGCTGCGTGCGTAAATGTCCGAACTATAAAAATATATCATATATTAAACCGCATGATAAATGGCATACGCGCAAAAAAAATTCCAAAGTCCAAAATAGCGTATTTTTGGACACTTTTTATCCAATTAAAAAAAAAAGGAATAAAAAGCGATCAAAAGGTCAGATCAAAACAAAAATGGTAATGATTAAAACTTCAGATGACGGTGCAAAAATAAGTCCTCATACCACCCCATACGTGGAAAAATAAAAAAGTTATAGGGGTGAGGAAAGGACAATTTTAAATGTATTAATTGTCGTGCATGCAGTCATGATTTTTTCCAAAAGTACGACAAAATCAAACCTATATAAGTAGGGTATCATTTTAATCGTATGGACCTACAGAATAAAGATAAGGTGTCATTTTTACCGAAAAATGTACTGTGTAGAAACGGAAGCCCCCAAAATTTACAAAATGTATATTTTACTTCAATTTTGTTGCACAATGATTTTTTCCCGCTTCGCCGTAGATTTTTGGGTAAAATGACAAAGTAGAATTGGTTGCGCAAAAAATAAGCCATCATATGGATTTTTAGGTGCAAAATTGAAAGGGTTAGGATTTTTAAAATGTAAGGAGGAAAACGAAAGTGCAAAAACCGAAAAATGCTTGGTCCTTAAGGGGTTAATGGCAATTGCATAAATCATGTAGCACATCCATGTGAATGTACCCTTACACAGAAGAGCAAACTTAAGAGGAGTGGGGCAAAAATACAGGACGAGGCAGTCAGCAGATAATCAAAAATATATTTTGGTGTCAAATGGTCTGTCTAGCTTAGAGTAACATGCTTTCAGGTCATTCTATGATTTTGTGTTGTTTCCAGACTTGAATAATTTGTGCTTAATACATTACTAACTATGAAACCTTTTTTCTTTAAGGCAGGACAAGCTAAAGGTCCACATGCGGAAGCACACAGGAGAGAAGCCTTATCTTTGCCAGCAGTGTGGTGCAGCTTTTGCTCATAACTACGACCTAAAAAATCACACTCGAGTACATACAGGGCTCCGTCCATACCAATGCCAGGCATGCCACAAAACCTTTGTGCGTTCTGACCATCTCCACAGACACCTAAAGAAGGATGGCTGCAATGGGATTCCCTCTCGCAGAGGTCGTAAACCCCGGATTCGAGAAGGAATTGCTCAATTTCCTCCACCTCCTGGGAATGGCAATGGCCCTGGAGAAAGTCAGGCTGTTTGTCCAAGTGTGGTAGCTGGTAGCACTTCCTAAGAAAACCAAAAACAAACAAGATATTTCTCTAAATCAATATAAATATATATAAATATATATATATATAAATATATAATTATATCAAAGTATATTTGGGGTTGCCTAATTATCACTATCCTCATGGGAGGGATAGGACATGAGTATAAATTCAGCACAGGGGACCAGGGAAGGGAACTGTGTCCTGGGATTGTGGGAGGTGGGGGATGCTTGGAATGAATGTATGAAAGATTATGTTTAAAGCAAAAAGACTCGAGATTTATCTGGCAGGTTGCACTATTTATATACCTGCTATAAACAGCAGCTACACTGAAATCCTACTTATTTCTACTCTAAGAAAACTAAGGTGTGTACTTTTGTATAGCAAAGCAATTCTAGTTTTTAATGCATCAGTTTGATTGGTTATACAGAATGCTAGTCCGTATTAGTGATTTTGGCATTTTGCAGTGTTATGTTTAATATATACCGTAATTCAGTGGAGAAATTAGGCTTTATTTTTCCAATAGGAAAACAGATACTTCTTGAGTTGTTGAACAAAGTGGTTCAAAGTGGTAACTGAAGGAAACAAGCCTTTCTAACTGCATACATTTTACTGAAAACAGTATCTACCAATATCTATTTTTTTCTTTTTATTGTGTAGAAACTTAACAGATTCCATAGCTTTATCTATTAAAGGACACCAAGTTTCCAGTAGTGTAACTACTGGTATTATACAATATGAAAAGGAAATGTTGATTGGTTAACCAAAATTAAAATGTAAAAAGGGATTATATAGTTATCCTTTTAACTCCACTTGACACTGTTACCTACAGTAGCTTTAATCATTTGTCTAGATAGACTTGATGGCCACATTTTGACAATCAACCAGAATCAATGACTGGTATTTCTGTTGTTTACGTGACCAGGAAAGCATTTAGTGGTGTAGATAAGGGAGGAATTAGCCATGCATATGTTATTCTGTAATGGTACTGCCATTTGGATACAGAGCTAGGGTGCCAAACTGAATCTTTGCCTCTGGTAAAAAAAACAAAACAAGCCTACATGCGACTCTTAAGAGCATCTCAGATTTGTCTTGTTGCTTAAACAATCCTGTGACTGCAGCAGCATCATCCAGGTAGCGAGACACAGTGTTTGGACGTCTCCGCCTTTCCCATAGAGATAAATGTGTGTAGCAGAGCAGAGCTGGGCCCCGTACGGGAGATCGTGTGGTGTCAGACCTGCGGATAGGGGATACGTTTATCGCTGGACATCTTCTTTAATAGCTGCATCTTTATTACATGCTTATAATGCTTTAATGTTATTCAAAATGCACAAGAGACCAAAAATTTTATTTTTGACAAAGATATGTTGCTATTTCTTTTTATTTAGGTCTTATGTTTACCATGTAATTTCTTATGCCTAAACCAGTACATAGTTGCTTTATGGAATACACAAATATGTACTTTGGTAGCACTATAAAAAATTTTTTTTTTTTTTTATGAAACGCCTATGGTAATTTTACTTAGGCCTTATTATTACTAGTGTCATCATTTGTATAGTATTACGTGTACAATGTGTTCAGAAAGTCTTCAGACCCTTTTACTTTTTCAGATTTTATCTTACGGTCTTGTGCTAAAATTAAATTTAAAAAATCATGTTTTCCAGCCATTAATCTTCACTCAATACCCCATAGAAAGGATGTGGAAATATAGTAAATAAATGCCTGTAGAGCTCAGAGACAGGATAAATCCCTGGATCAACATTCTATCCACCTAAACCTTGAATCAATAATACTTGTAATTGTATATTTGTCCAGAAAACATCCAGGCCCCCATTGAACTTGATGTATTGAGTCAGACACACACAACATTATGTGACAGAGCGTTCCATAGTCTCACTGCTCTTCCACTGCTCTTCCAATACCATCTGGTGCTGGTGTTGGCAGCATAGTGCTGTGGCAGTGTTTTTCAGTGTCTGGGACAGGAAGACTGGTCGGGATTGGGGGAAAGCGCAATGGGGCAATGAACAGAAATATTCTTTAGGGACCCACTATAAATAGGTGGCCTTGGCGTGGCGAGGAGGCTTGCACCTTTTGATCAAAATGTATACTAACAACCTGTTAGTTTTTGAATTTATGCTGAGACGCAAGTAGATCAAAATACAAATTGTGGATATGCGACCATGTCTGTTTTCTCTACTTGAATTCACAGAAATATTCTTAATGAAAACCTGATTAAGAATGTACTGAACCTCAGACTAGGTGGAATGTTTTCCTTCCAATAAGCCATGTAGGAGTAGTTTGACCCCTTAACGACACAGGATGTAAATGTACTTCCTGATGTCCTGCTACTTGAGATACAGTCCTGTACATGACTCGAGCACCTGAGTGGTGCTTGCTTTATGCAAGGCAGGTCCCAGCTGTGATCGAGCTGACGTCTGCCATTAACTGATCAAGGCATCTGCGGCAATGCAGGTGTTCTAATGGATGATAGGACCACCCACGGAATGGCCAATGGGATCCGATCATCCAAGATGGTGGACGGAGGTTCCATTACCTGTCACCGCCACTCTCCCATCGTCTTCTTCCAAATCGCCCATAAAACTGATTGGTGCTATGCATATGCATAGCACTTAGCAGTATTAGCAATCAAATGATTGCTATAAATAATGTCCCTCCCCAATAAAAATGTTATTGGCCCTTTTTATTCCCAGTTTATCCCAAAAAGCATAAAAAGGTACTTAATAAACATCGGTGCGTGAATAAATGTCCAAACTATCAAATTACAATGTTAAAGGGTTTATCCAGGAAAAAAAATTTTATATATCAACTGGCTCCAGAAAGTTAAACAGATTTGTAAATTACTTCTATTAAAAAATCGTAATCCTTTCAGTACTTATCAACTACTGAAGTTGAGTTGTTCTTTTCTGTCTAATTGCTCTCTGATGACACGTGTCTCGGGAACTGTCCAGAGTAGAAGCAAATCCCCATACCAAACCTCTTCTACTCTGTGCAGTTCCCGAGACAAGTAGAGATGTCACCAGAGAGCACTGTTGCCAGACAGAAAACAACAACTTCGGCAGCTGATAATTATTGGAAGGATAAAGATTTTTTTTTATAGAAGTAAGTAATTTACAAATCTGTTTAACTTTCTGGAGCCAGTTGATATAAGAAAAAAAAAGTTTTTTCCTGGAATACCCCTTTAAAGATCCTGTACAGTGAACGGCATAAACGTAAAAAAAAGTTCTAAGTTGCTGCTTTTTTGTCACATCACATTTCAAAATAAATTAATAAAAAGCGATTAGATGTCACATACGCAAAAGTGGATAAAAACTACAGATCACTGCGCAAAAAATGAGAAAGTTATTGGTGTTCTAAATAGGGCATTTTTATACATACTTACATTGTAAAAAAAATATATATATATATATATATATATATATATATATATATATATATTTTTTTTTTTTTTTTTTAAAGCAAAACAATAATAGGAAAGTATCTAAACATAGTTATTTTAATTATATTGACCCACATAATGAAGAAAACTATTTTACCCTCATATGGGTCTGTGGATGGAAATATAAAAGAGGTTTTTGAAAAAAATGAAAATGCTAAATTAAAATTGTCTGTGTCCTTAAGGCCAAAATAGTCTGTGTCCTTGAAGCTTACCTGTCGGATCCCACCAAAAAAAAACCTCACCCTGTACATATAATTATGTCCCTAAAACCCATATTTCACTAAAAGATAGCATATTACAGCTGCTCAGTGTCTGTTTCAACCTCTCAGAGCGATGGGGCGTGTCCTTCTCTTGCCTGCACTGTGCATCTTTCTTTCTCACTCTGCTCTGAGCCTGGTCTCAGAGCGAGCTTCGCAGTTAGCCAGTCACTGCACTGTGGCCTCTAACCCTTTCCTCCCTGGTTTATGCTGTACATGTTACACAGACAAGAGGAAAGATTATTGGAGATTGCCTGTACTCTACCACCAAAGACAATATGGTGAGTGTATAACTTAGATCTTCCTAAATAAGCGCAAAGGTTTAGTGCTAAACGTACAGTTCTTTTTTATGCATGTATTTTCTATCTGTTCTGTATGCTCCTATGTCATTCATTTGTGTCCCATTCTTTGGCAGTCCTGTAATACTGGGACTTGTAGTTTTGGAATAGTTGGAGGTACAGTGTTTGGATAACTCAAATTTATTTATTTTTGACAGCTTTTGCAAAACTACATCCCCCAGCATTGCCAGACATCCTTTGGCTGTCCATGCATGCTTGAAGTTGTAGTTTTTCAAAAGCTGGAGGCACATGATTGGTAAAACTCTGTGTTACAGCAGTGTTGCTGTAAGCTGTGTTACTCCTGCAACCTTGTCCATCTTGTCCATTACTCTTGGACAAGCTGATACTGCTGTGGGACTCATCAGTGTCCGAGGTGGTATGGAGACCCCTAGTGGAGGGATTTTCAAAGGCAGTTTTCTTTAAATGGGCACTATGTACTACAACATATCTCTAATATACATACATAATTTTTTTCATTAAAATTGTTTATTTTAAGTTGGAAAACCGGCCACTAGGGGGTCTCCCTGCTTAGGCAATCGGTCCTAATTCATTCAGCCTGCGCTCGCTCCCCGCCTGTCAACCAGACAGGTGGGAGCTAGCGCTGAGGGCCATAGGCTTCCTGGCCTCCGTGACGCTGCTCTGCACTTGGGTAAGGCTTTTGCGCGGTGGGGGGGGGGGTTCGGGGGGTCTGCGCATGTTGGTGTTTCGGGGTTGCTCTGCACTTGGGTATGGTTTTTGCGAGGGGGGGGGGGTGGTGTTGGCGCTGCGGCCCTAACAAAACTATTGTTTTCAACACACGGTGCCTCCAGTTGTTTCACCACTACAACTCCCAGCATGCCCTTACAGCCAATAGATGTCAGGGCAAGCTGGGAGTTGTAGTGGTGAAACAGCTGGAGGCACCCTGTATAGGTGAACTAAGGGCGGAATTGTCGGCCCCAGCAGGCATCAGTGACGTCACGCCTGCTGGGGAAGTCTGCCTGGTAAGTGAGCACACTGCCAGGCAGACAAAAAGGCATTTTTAAGATAGTAAAAAAAGATGTAAAGGCAGGGAGGTGGTTAGGGATAGATGGTCAATAGGCAGGGACAGAAAAAAGAAAAAAAAAGGATGGTGGGAGCTACTCTTTAATAAAATGTGAAATTATTAATAAGAAGTATATTAGAAAAAGTATTGTTTTGCCATGATTTACAACATATATAAAAAGTTATATATTTGATAGTGCCCAGTAAAGGGGTTAAAGGACAACTCTGTAAATCTCTTTTGAGCGGCCCAGCCCAATCCCCATCTTGAACCCAATTGAACATCTCTGAAGAGACCTGAATATGGCTTACCACTGACTTTCCCTATGTGATCAGACAGAGCTTGAGTGGATCTGCAGAGCAATGGCAGAAAAGTCCCTAATGCAGTTGTGTAAATCTTGTGGCATCATACCCAAGAAGACTGGAGGCAGTAATTGCTGCCAGTGGTGCGTCAACTAAGTACTGAGTAAAGGTAATGAATACTTAATAGTTTAGTTTTTCCTTTTCAATAAATTATCACAGATTTCTAACATCTGTTTTCACTTTGTCATTATGGGATACTGAGTGCAGAATAATGAAAGAAAACAACAAAATGTGAAAAATGTTATAGTCTAAAGACTTTCCGAATGCATTGTATATACATTGAAACCTCTCCTAAAGACCAACTCCTTATCCAGAGACTTAGTCCAGCCCCTCCATATATTATTTGGAAAAAACAATTCCCTAAAAAAACACTTTTCAATGCAATTTTAGATGGTCGTCTTAAAGATGTTTCACTCTATCTATCTATGGTAAACATAAAAACGCTTGTATGCCACATGTTTTTAAAACTGATGACTTTTTATATTCAACTGATTCTTTTTTATTTATTTTGGAATTCTTCCTATGCTGCCACAATAATAATATAACCTTAACTTACCTTCTGCCGCTCCCCCGGTGCTGCAAGAATTGGTCTCTGTCCTCCAGCTTTTGGAGAGGCATTGTGATGTAATGGGCCCAGGCACCAAGAAGAAGACCAGGCCTGTTACATCACACTGCCGCTCAGCCTATCACCGCCCGAGGTGGGACAGTTGTGGCTGGCGATTAGGTGAGCTCACTGTGATGGAACCAGGAGATGGAGATCAATGGGTGCAGCAGGGTATCAATTTTAACCCAGTTTGCCCCTTTTATAAAAATTATTATTTAGCATAAAATGTTTAAAAGGATATTCTTATTCTAGAAATTCATGGCATATTCACATTTGGGACCCCCATAGCTGCTGGCTGCCTTTTCCTGGCAGATAATGAATGGAAAGGTGACAGTGCATGTGCATGGCTTTCTCCATTTGCTTCTATGGGAGTTATGAAAGTAGGCAGGCACCTTTCTACTCATTCTTAGCCAGGATTGGTGTCTAGTTCGCCAGATAGAACAGGGTTCGAGGGACCCCATATGAAGCAAAGGTCCCAACATTCAGACATTTATGACAGTTTGCCATGCATGGGTAAGATGGGAATACAAGGTTATTTATTTTGCCTGCAACTAATGCAAAAGCATCAGTTTATGACATTTTAAAATTCAATAGCCAATATTGTGAATCCCCTCCCCCCAAAAACAATCTTCATATATGCAGGTGAAGCATTGCTTTAATATAAAATATCATATAAAAGTCATATATTTAAATAAAATGTTATGAAAACTATATTAAAAGCATAATATTGTACACAGTCTTTTCCAGTTAAATGCACTTTAGATTAGGGGGATCTCACTTGTCATTTATATTTGCACAAAGAGCATCTCATGAAAAATAAACATATCCTTAAATATGATTCACAATTAAACTAGAGTCTATTAACTGGTCTTAACAGATTTTTAAAAGCAATTTTAGTAATTATGTAATTTGGATCATAGACATTTTTCTTTTATTCTACTTGCTAACAGCTAAGGACATTAGGAAATATTAAAACCCATGTAGAAGAAAGTTGACAAGTTGCCCATAGCAACTTATCAGGTTGCTTCTTTAATTTTTTTTAAAGTAAAGTAAAAGAAGCAATCTGATTGGTTGCTATCAGCAACTAGTCAGTTTTTCCTCATTGACTTTAATCTTGCAGTCCCTTAACAACCACATTGTGCAGCTAGTATATTTTAGAACAAGTGTAGTGCAGTCCAACCTGAAAAATAATCGGATTTCATTTTGACAATTATTGCCTCAACACCTGTTACATCCCATGCACACAACTTATCCATAGAGATTTAAGTATCTTGCATTATTTCTATACATTTAGTGCTCATTTCAGGTTCTTTTCCCCGTGTCGTTTTTTGAGATACAATTTCACACTCAAAAATATCCGAAAATTCCAGTTGTTTAAAGGGGTACTCCCGTGGAAAACTTTTTTTCTTTAAATCAACTGGTGCCAGAAAGTTAAACAGATTTGTAAATTACTTCTTTAAAAAAATCTTCATCCTTCCAGTACTTATTAGCTGCTGAATACTACAGAGGAAATGGTTTTCTTTTTTGAACACAGTGCTCTCTGCTGACATCTGTCCATTCTAAGAAAATCCCCATAGCAAACATATGCTGCTCTGCACAGTTCCTAAAATGGACAGAGATGTCAGCAGAGAGCACTGTGTCATGATGTCAGCAGAGAGCTCTGTGTTCCAAAAAGAAAACAATTTCCTCTGTAGTATACAGACCCTAAAAAGTACTGGAAGGATTAAGATTTTTTAATAGAAGTAATTTACAAATCTGTTTAACTTTCTGGCACCAGTTGATTTAAAAGAAAGTTTTCCACGGAAATACCCCCTTTAAGCTCTATTTTTGCACGTGGGCATGTTCCCACTATGTTTTTTTCCAGCTGTGTTTGTAGCCATTTGGGGGGAGGGGCTAAAATAAAAAATCTATGCCTATATACAGCATTCTTATTTTTCAAATACCTTTTATATCTTAACATGCCTGTATTTTTATATAGATTCCTATTAATAGCAGTTATAGTATTGTACAAATATTTTTAAATTAACTTAAGCTAAGCTGGTGTCAGCATTTTCTGGAAAACCCCCACATTTTTGTGTTGATTTTTATGACATTTTTGTGAAAAATGCTGCAGCCCAATATTAGTTTACTATTGTTTGCACTATGGGTGCTCTTTTTTGTCCTTCTTTCCAAACACAGCATTTGCCTATGTGACATATTCCTGTCAGTTTGTCGCATTTTCTCCCATAGACCTCTATTATTTTGTTTGTGCAATGTATCTGTAAATGTTTGTTGCCTTTTATTGTTGGCATTTTTTTTTTTTACATTGCACATCATGTCATTTGAAGAGAAATGATGGAATCAAATGATCTATAAATCAATAATTTGTAATAGAAAAAACAACAAAAAAGTACTGAAAAAAAGTGTCCGATTTTTGTCTCCGATAACAAACAGATAACGGCTCACCTTTCATTTTACCAGAACATTTTGAGAAATGAAAGATGAGTTGTGATTGGTTGCCATTTTTGAGACAGAAATCAGACCTTTAATTTTGTCTCTAACAAACTGATAAATCTTCTGGAAGCGTGTAAATAAACATACATAACAATTTAATATTTTTTTATTCCAGTCAATTTTATAACTGGCACTGCTATAAAATAAATAATACAACTAGCAATATTAAGCCAATTGGATGCAATCCCCAAGAATCCAGTCCTTATCTGGCATTTTTGTTAGAGCATTGTCAGCATGTTTCCTCATGACATCATGGCCCGTCCCCTTAATGCAAGTCTATGGGAGGGGGTGTGACGACTGCCATGTCCCCTCCCATAGATTTGTATTGAAAGGGGCGGGCCGTGACGTCACGAGGGGCAGAGCCGTGACGTAACGATGCTCCGGCCCCTGTACTGCCTGTCATTACGTGCAGAGCGAACTCGCTCTGTGCTGTAATGAGAGCGGGGTGCCGCAGCGGGGATCCCGGGGCTCCCCAGCAGTGGGACCACGGGGATCTGACATCTTATCCCCTATCCTTTGGATAGGGGATAAGATGTCTAGGGGCGGAGTACCCCTTTAAGGGGACTACAACATATCACAGTTTAGTTTCAGATTAGTCACATTATCAAATAATTTGATATATCCAAAGCTTAAAGGAATGCTCGCCTAATCAGGAGTAATGTTAAAGGTAATATGCATTGAGTAATTCTTTTTGTGCAAGCAACAGATGCAGGGATCAGTGTTCAATGCTGTCAAGTACAATTATAGTGCAAGCAATTGTATCAACATCATCATCATCACTACAGCAGATATTATGGAGAAAGACTAAGAGAGCATGACTGTGCAAGAGATTTTCGAGTTATTTAACAAAGCACTTGGTACTACTATTTAGAGCTGAAGATATAAGAAGCACCTTATAAATCCCTGTAATGTTTACAGGTTCTGGGGAGATGTGAATGTTGTGATGTGGGAGATATGAGGATAGTGCTAACTAGGCTGTAACTAACCCCGGAGCCCTCACAGCTGATTGCACTTGTAAAGGAAGCTTGAATTTTAGACAGGAATATATGTTTGTATTTTTATTTTTTTCATTATTTTGGTGTGTTCGCAACATCTTTGAGGACAATGTACACTGCAACAATCCATCTTCTACATAAACTTCAGATTGCATTGTACTTTTAGGATTTACATGAATCATTACATTTACTGTTTAGAATAGGGCTACAAAGTCTTTCTGTAGTATGACATCTCTGATTTTAACTGTTGTGTTGCAGTTGCAATTTAAAAATACATTAAGCTGTATCTACGTGCAATTTTCATAAGATTTTCATGTAGTTTAAGCAAAAAAATATAACAGAGAAATCTTGAAATAGCTGCCCTAGAGGTTGAAATTGGAGACGTCTTCTTAGAAACAATCTGTTCATAAGCCCATCAAGTGACCAGATATCAGCTATCCTAGGGATATTAAAATGGGTTATCTCAAGATAAAAAGTTAATTCTTGTCTGCTGGGACCCCTACTAATCCTGAAAATTTTCCCCTGAATGACTAGAGAAGTTGCCCACATGATAACCCCTTTAAAAGGGTTGTGCGCTGCCCTGCAGTTCGGAGCTCCGCTCACAGCGTCCGGAAGTTCATTACTCCGAACGCTGTGTGCGGGCTTACGTGTTCGCAGCCACCGGGCGTGCCGTCACGCCCAGCCCCTTCGTGACGTCTTGCTCGCCCGCCCCCTCAACGAAAGTCTATGGGAAGGGGGCGCGACCGTTGTCACACCCCCTTCCCATAGACTTTGCTATAGCTTGACTATAAAGACAAGGATCATGTTTTTATATATATATATATATATATATATATATATATATATATACTAACAATAAACAATCCCATTTCGGGCCCCATTGAATAGTAGATGTAATTCTGTCAACTAGTTTTACTTTTATTGGGCATGTATGTAAAGCATGTCGTGCATTGGGACCCCTTTTACCTTTTTTTATACCTGAAAGTTCTACTCCAAAAACAGCACTGATTAAAAAGTAATGTTGAAAAACATGATGCTTTTTTGATAAATAAATACATACATATAGATTCATACAATGTAAAATGTACCCAAATCTCTAACCCCCACAAAAAACAACTCTCTGGTCACAGGAGGCAGGAAGTACATATAATCAAGTGGCTAGTGTGAACACCTGCATTGTTAACAAGGCACAGTATAAGTAACAATGAAAAGAAAGTGCTAGCAGTACAATACATGGAATAAATGCATAATCATAAGAGGAAACAAAAGCTCAAGGGACAACCACAATGTCTGCCATGCAAAGATACCTGACCTGGAGAGTGAGGAAGCCCAAGGTGGTCAGGGGTCCTCCGCTCTCCAGGTCAGCTATCTTTAAAAGACCGCTTATACACTACCAATTAATACTTTAAAGTGTCACAGTTATGCAAGAAAACTTTTAAATGGGCAGGATCTGAGATTGGGGGGGGGTTATAAGTATGTGGCAGATTGAAACCTTTTCTTACCTCCCTCAGTGTTCTGCTCTGTGACCCCATAGGGATTTTCTTCCTGAGCTGCAGCAGGACTTGTTGGGCCTGGGAGCACTGGAGGAGAGTACAGGTTTATTTTTTTTATGTGTAGTGTTAAAACCCCCCTTCCCTTCCATTCAAGGCTTGTTTTTCCCCTCTGTATATAGATCAGTAAATCGCAAACCATATTAAATTCACACTAACAGGGGGACCTACTGTTCTGTAGAGTTTGGCAGAATATCAGTAGTTTAAAAAAAAAAGTTTAAAAAACAAACAAACATTGATTGGGGGGCTGTGATGCTTTTAACGGGTACTGCATTTCTTGAATATATTAGGTCTAGTAACAATGCAGATCTATATATTTTGAGTTTTTTTTTTTATGTCTTCCGCTTTTCAGTTTTATTGAATTGCTTTTAGAGACTATAGTATGATTTGTTTTCTGTGCTTATATAATAACAACTTTATCTCAACTCATCCCATGTGAGTCCCAGGGTAATAATTCAATTTACAATAACCCTTTGGAGGGTGAAATCCCCCTCTGGGGAAAAAACCCTGTTTCTAGGGTCCTACAAAAATTTCATTTTTATTGCTTGACATTAAAATATTAGATAATAGAAACACACATAAAGGGTTAAAACTATCAGTGATATTCCGAGCTGTTTCACCAGCTCTATTGAATATTACATAGGATGTAATACCAGTGAGTAATGCACTTATCAGTTTGGAGGGCTCTCACACCTTCCTTTGCCTATACTGATATCTGATGATCTCTCACTTCATCATCTATTTGCATTTTTTGCGCTATGCTCCTCTCAGTAGCGGCAATGAAATAGAAAGATACATAGAAATCACGACCTACAAAACAATCACCTGCCTCCCCAACGTTTTGCCAGGGTAATGATCCAATTTACAATTTGTCAAGGGTTTGTGAGGCTCATGTGAGCATAGCGCAAAAATGCAAATAGATGATGAAGTGAGAGATCATCAGATATCCGTATAGGCAAAGGAAGGTGTGAGAGACTTCCGAACTGATAAGTAGCCAGCTTATACTAGAGAGTTCACTTTATGTGTTCACCCTTTATGTGTTTTCTATTATCTAATATTTTAATGTCTAGCAATAAAAATAACATTTTAGTGGGACCCTAGAAACAGGGGTTTTTCTATAGGGGGGGGGGGGGTTCACCCTCCAAAGGGTTATCTTACATTATATATAACAAAACCTTTACATAAATAGATACAACCAAGTAGAAGAACCACTCTTCACCTGTTTTGTATGTCATGTTTTTTCTAACACATATAGATTGTAGGCAGTGGGGCATGTTTACTGCTGTAGCCAGATTTCTGTTCTTAAAGGAGTTGTCGAGTGGAATGAGTTAATTTACTAATGTCCCTAGCCTGCCTCCAAAAATAATAAACCTTCCACTGCTCCCTCGTATCTCTGGATGCGGGCACCCCATCTCCGATCGGTCTCCATTGGCAGTCTGCTTTAGTTGAGCCAGCCGGAGCTGTAAACATGTCCTGCTTCAGCCAGTGATTGCCGGGTGGCACAGTCAGTTTTCCTTGCTGTATGCGCTACATGCTTTGCAACTTGGGAAAAAGCCAAGTCTTCGGCCATGGATGGGGTGTCCCGATACCGGAGCTACGAGGGAGTGACAGTGGGTGAGTTAAAGTGTTTATTATTTTTGTAGGCGGGCTGAGAAAAATATTTTATGATCTCATTCCACTGGATAACCCTTTTAAATACACTAGAATTGTAGCACACAGCAATGAAGACACATTTACTAAGCAAAGTATACCAAAAGAACATAAACTGTGCCTCATATGGCAAGGGGTGTGGCTTATTGGTAAAGGGTTTTGGAATATTGGAGGAGTATGTGATGCCATGTACCAAAATTTTGGTGCACTGTTCTGGTCTAAAGTAAGAAAAAAATATAAAAGTGACGTTAGAACATTAGTGTGCAAACTTAGACAGACCGTTCTAAAAAGTGCCAGATATATCAGTCAACCTCAGTTACTTCGATAAATCTGGCATAATTTAAAGCTGTCTGTCTAAGTAAATCTGGGCCAATTATTAAGCTGCAAATTTAGAAAATTGCCACTGTACTTGCAGTCTTGTTATATACATTGTACTGGCAAGGTTAAGTCTGCCCATTCTGGTAAAACTATGCTGAGTACTATCCCGACAAAAAAAGGTGGATGGATATTATAGAAATAGGTTGAGTTTCTATGTAAAAGTATCATAACAGTTAATTTAACATAAAACTATTGATGTAAACTTGTAAAGTATAGAGTAACTTCCTCACTTTAAGTTGTTAGTTGGGAAATGTTGATAACCGATACTTGAGTCATAGCACTTTCCCCTAAACTGCACATTCCGCAGAAGTAAAGAAATAAATATGGGGTATGTTATGTCTATGTTTAATGCTTCTTAATATTACATGATAAAGCTTAATGAATCAGTTCCACTCCTTTTTGTAACATTGGTTAATTTTTTGCAGTGTATGACCTTTTGTCCTCATGCATTCCATAGGATTCCAGGTTGAGTGCAGTCACAACTCATCCCTGCACTCCTAACCTGGCACTGTCAGGTTAAATCATATGCAAAATATCATGTTCTCCTGTAAATAAAGCAGGTCTTTAAAAAATTATGTCTCTTGTGTTTAACTGAATTATTAGTATGTAAGGATAGGCATGAGACCATGAAGGAATGACTGCAGTTTACACATCCCATTTTTTTTTTTATAGGCGAGGAGATATGTGCTCAATTCACCCAAGTGCAAAAAAAATAAATGCAAAACGTGTTCACAAAAAAAACGTGCACGAGGATGCGGTCTATCGCAAAGCCCTTCTCGAACAGGAGAGAGGCCACCCAATGAACCTACTATTCCCCTCTGTGCCAAAAGGCAACTGCAAGGTTCCAGATTCAATGTTCCTTTTTGCCGAAACTACTAGGAGGACCACAAAATGCTCACGTCATCCATCTGGATGTTAGCCTGGGTTTCAACCAAGGAGCCATAAACTGGTTGTCATCCTTGCCGAAACAGAGACAGGGAGGTGCAAAACCTAATGGCCACACACACCTCCACTAGACTGACAGGAGGGACAACCGATAGTGCTACCGCACCCTGACAATCCTAGTGACATACAAAACACAAAATGTGGCACAGTGACAACAAAAGTTATAAATAAATGAGTGTGTGCTGTAAAGTACTGCCCGGATATCCAGCCGAATCAAGCCGTATTCAAAAAGACATTCAAAAAGTGTTAACCCTTTAGGTGTTTCACAGGAATAGCAGCAAAGTGAACGAGAAAAATCTAAATCTTTTTTACACTGAAATT